>NW_022746293.1:62755-69230 GCF_011630105.1 Anneissia japonica
CGGGAGCTAATCGTTAGCGCTAACTGTTAGTACCTGCATGAGAACGCCCGATCGGTTAGCGCTAACCGTTAGCACAGGCCGGATACCGCTAACGGTTAGCAACCGCTATCGGTTACCAAGTTGAGCCCGTTGCTCTATCATCAACCAATCACACGTACACGTTTACAATTTCCAGTTTCTTATTGGCCAGTGATTCCATCATCATATTTTTGGTGTCCGGATCGGGATTTTCTCGTGTGGACGCACGGCAGATAACGGTTAGCAGGATCCGGATCCTGCTAACCGTTAGCTGCCGTGTGAGAACATAGCCTGTATGAACCTGACCGATAATACGCAGACGCACATTATATATTTACATGGATTTATAGGCTATAGCCTGGTTCTCACGAGAGCCCTAGTATCCGGATCAGGAGCTAACCGTTAGCGCTAACCGTTAGCACCTGCGTGAGAACGACCGATCGGTTAGCGCTAACCGTTAGCAGTATCCGGATACCGCTAACGGTTAGCAAGCGCTATCGGTTAGCAAGTTGAGCGTGTTTTTATCATCAACCAATCACACGTACGCGTTTACAATTTCCAGTTTCTTATTGGCCAGTGATTCGATCATCATACATATGAATTCTTAGGCTACATTTTTGCAACAAAACAATCAAATTTATTAATCGGCTCATATTCAATGCAGCGAAGTTACCTTCAGAAGCCTTTGTTATCGTTTAGACTCGCTTATTTTATGAGGGGTGAATAATAGGCCAACCTTTGGTTTTTATTCATTGTTTGAGTCTTAAATATTAATATTAACAGTATTAATGTACTAGTTTAATAGTTCTACAATTTAGGCTATAATGTTCATTCATATTTTACGACGCACTTTTCCTAGCCAGCCTGAATCCAGATATCCCAGACCTGCTCAATAATGGTACGTTCCTGCTTCTTACTAGCTGGAAGAGAAATCTACAACCATGTGTTTTAGATCCTTGTGTGCCTTTAAACTTATATTAAATAAAACAATAACCCCCTGTAAATATTGACAACATATTACTTTATGAGTATGTAGAAGGGGAATATGAAATACCGAAAGGAAATTGGCCAATTTTAGGCAAAAGGTACAACAACAGTACAACGCAGATTCATTAGCAATGGTGGAAAGCCTATACCAAAGCTTCGCATTTTCGCGGGCATAATGCCTAGACAGGATTGTTCATTCATATTGAAATTGGTGTTTTGACGGTGAATTTTTTCATCCAATGGGAATATATTTTATATGAGAAGAATCTATGAATATTCAGCTCTTATTTTACGGGGGGGAACAACAAGATATTTTATTGGTAAACAGCCGAAATGGCAAGTTAAAGCCAACGAAGTCGCTAAAAAAAAGGTTAAAATGCAGCCTCTACGCGGTGGGCGGTCAGCATAGCACCAATCGAAAAGTGAAAAATGACGGTGACTTTTTTCAAGCAATACAATTGAAACAAATAAATACAAAAGCAATCAGAAAAGAATTGCCTTTCAAATACCGAAGGGAACACAAAAATCCGACAAGTATTTGCTGAGATACGACTTTGGAAAGACGAAAAATGACCCAAAAACAGATTATGTCGGTGCGAAATACAGCGTGAAACACTAATTTGCTAGGCTACTCTCGCTTTTAAACGAAAATGTTGCAAGAAGAATCCCTATGTTTTGGTATCCGGATCGGGATTTTCTCGGATGGACGCACGGCAGGTTAGCAGGATCCTGCTAACCGTTAGCAGCTGTGTGAGAACATCCATTGTTTACACGCGGCAGCTAACGGTTAGCAGGATCTGGATGCTGCTAACCATTAGCTGCCGTGCGTTCATGCAAGACGATCCCCGATCTAGATACCAAGAAGATGATGATCGAATCACTGGCCAATAGGAAACTGAAAATTGGAAACGCGTACGTGTGATTGGTTGATTTTAGAAACACGCTCAACTTGCTAACCGATAGCGCTCGCTACCGTTAGCGTATCCCGATCCTGGTAACGGTTAGCGCTAACCGATCTAAAGTCGAAGGTATGTCCTGGTCCCGATCATTAAACGTCACTACTGGATACTATTAAGACTTCTACGATTGAATGCCTTGTTCGAAGCAACAAAAATCGAGTTGTCCTTACCCTTTAAAGCTCATATATTATATTCATGTTTGAAAGTTTAACCTACAGTTATGCGTACTTTAAGTTTATTTACAATAGTTTTGCTACTGATACCTTGATTTCATTTATTCTTTATGGATTATAGCAAAATTATTTATCTAATAAATTGTACACCATTCAAAAGCTAATTAATAATAGAATGTCGCATATTAAAACAGCCGATATAATTTGAAAAAAAATTGATTTTCTTTTTTTAAATATAAAAACTGAAAGTATTTGTCATTAATACTTTTAAACATATCACTGCCATTATTTATATAAAGAATTCGTAATACAAATTTGTCAAACTAGAAGTTTTATTTTTGACCACTAATGTCACTTGTAATTAGGTAGTGGGAGCGCCAGCTCCCAAAATAAGGTGATTTGAATTGATTTTTGACTATGTGACCGTGATTGTTTTTTTTTTTTTTGAAGGGGTGGGGCGTGGGAAACGTGCTTCACCCCCTCCCCCCGCACTTCCTTAGATGTGCCACTGCAGACTTCCCGTCGATCCCGGCGGCATTGCTAAACAGAATAGTATTAAGAATAGTGTTGATTTCAATTTAGGCGTCAGGGAGCATAATTTAGCATAATTTCCCATCAGCCCTTGGTATAATTTGATTCGCATCACTGGTCACACAAGAGACTCACACGAAAAGACAGTTACGACTTCAGAAATAGATACCCGACGAGAAACACATACTATTACGACAACAAGCATACGAAGAATTGCAGTGTCGCAAAGACAAGGTAAGCCACCTATTGTGCTTTGGTGTATGTGGTGTAGGCCTAATTGTTTTGACTATTCATAAATAAGTTTATAACAATGACGATATAGGAAACAAAGACAGGTCGACAGGCTAGGTGTGGTATTGTATTTCCTTGTACTGCTCCTTTTATTTTTCATGCTTTAGGCCTATCTATTTTCAATATTATATTTTTGCAATGAAGATCTATCTTAGACCTTGTTACATTCCAACCAGAGAAAAAATAGAGCGCTAATTGTTTTTTATATTATTAATATATATATTTACATATTTGTATACAATGTCGACCAAGTATAATAACAATAAAAGTAAACACAAAATAAACAAACACATATATAAATTAGTTAATCTGAAAAACATATCTTTCGTACTGCGATTAATCACTACTGTATATTTCTTCTGCGTCTCTCACTCTGTCATGATGTCCATTGGAGTTTACCGCTGATACTATTAGTACCTCAGCTCGTCATATTTCCTTGCGCTACTGCGTAGCCTAATCACACTATATCACAACACGGCTCGTTGTCTGTGGGGCCATAGGTTTCACAACAGGGGTGGCGCCAGCGGGGAGGGGGGGTGGACGGGGCTAAGAGTCCCCCTTCGGAAGGGCTGGGCCCCCACCCCGTCGGGGAGGAAAAGCACTGTTCGTCGGGGACAAAAAAAATTATATGTATTTTCGACATATAAGTAGACTATAACATCGATTAAATAAGCCTTTGAAACCCTAAATTGTCAAAATTTTCGGGGCTTCGCCCTCTGGACCACTTTCGATACCTTTTAATCGAAGCTCGACCACGCCCACTTTGCTTTTCGTCGGGGAAATCTGACCCCTCGTCGGGGCATCCCCCACCCCGTTGGGGACCTCGGCCCCTCGTCGGGCAAATCCTGGCGCCACCCCTGTTTCAGAATACAGTATCTTCTGGGAGTTTAATCCTGGTATTATGTTGATTATTTCAATTTTATTTATAAAAGTTGAAAAGCGGGACAATTCGGTGGTTGGGTGGGACAGCGGGACACGACTCCCAAAAGCGGGACAATCCAGCAGAAAGCGGGACAGTTGGAACCTATGATATATCCTACATCCGAGGGGCTTTAGCCTCGAGCGGAGGTAGGTTTAAGTGTGGGAGTTCCCCTCCCTACCTAGGGGGGAAAATGAAAAATTATAACTCAAAGATGCCATATTACAGTGTTTGGTTGTTGGAATTTCACTTTCATTCCTGGAATTTCAATTTCATTATGAAAGGACAATAAAATCAGTCCATCATTTTCAAAGAACGCGAGCAGATAGCGCTCCTCCGCGCTCCTTAACAGGCTTTCAGGAATAGACCGAATCGGCGGCTCGGGTAACGTGACTTATAGTGGATATTAGGGGTTGATCTATCGAGATCGCGAGACGACAGTGCCTTGAATATGGCTTGTTGTTGATGTCAAGTGACATCATAGATGTTGCAAATGTTGTTTGGAATGCGAATAATAATTTGGTAAATCACTTAGAAGTGTTTCAAAATCAAATTTCAAACACTTATCAGTTTGGTCTCGTAAGTCTCCAATGGATAGTGGGAATATATATTTAAATATTTATATTAAAAGAAAGTACACTCGTTTAAATGTTAACACTTATTTTAAATAAATATTTATTATAGATAATTACAGGGAGTTTTTATGAATTATCAATCTCGTTATACACATGCTAAATCCAAATACGAAGGAATTAGATTTACCGAAAGCAACGGATGCATTACCGTACTCGCGCGAATTAGCGCCCCGTTTGAATAAGCGCCCTTCTCGAATACTGTAAGCGTTAAAAATTTCCTTAAGCGCCCCGTTTGAATAAGTACCCCCTTCTAAAAAATATCGTAAGATTTTATTTTTAGCAAGTCAATAATCCAATCAACCCTGGGACTGTGGTTGTTGGCATGATTTGAATTGCAAAGTGGAATCACATTCTTCTTAGGTCAATGTCAAAATGAGGATATTTCTCTTGGACAGATAATAGCTCCGATCCCTGGACAGACAGTACATTTTTAACTTTCCTCTTATTACATATTTGTCTAGGCCTAGTACTACTCCACTTTTTCTTTTTCTGACAATTTGCTCATTTAGCACATTCTCATCTGAGTTTTCAAGAAAACCTGCAATGATCCTGCCATCCTGCTAATTGCAATCGGCCGATGGCCAACAAGTTTATAACCACTACTCACCATTGCATCTGCTATTCTGCTGTCATGTAAATATTTACAGCATTCATAAACCATGTTCTCTGGACGATTATCTTTTCCTTTGCACCACCATTCGTAATGTCCTTATATATAATCTATTTTTCATTCAAAAAGTGCCTCTTCAATTTAATAAGTTCTCATAAGAACCCCTCGATTTTCATCTATTTTCATAAGCGCCCCCCCCCCCAAATTTCATAAGCGCCCCGTTTAAATAAGTGCCCCGTTTGAATAAACGCCCCTCAAAAAGTGAATAAAAAAAAGTAAATATTTTATTCGCGCGAGTACGGTATACAAGTATACATATCAAATTTATTAGGCTAAACTCGATTGGTAATTCATTGGACACTTAAAATAAGCAAGTTCAAGTAATGATGTGAGATGGCAGCCAAAATTCTCCAAAACAAACAGCAAACACGAAAGGGAAAGGAATATAATGTGCACTGGCGACAATGTGTAATATAACTTTGAATTACTCATACAACAAAACCATGTAAGTTATTAAAGCTAAGTTAACTTATTAAGACGACTTAAAACAAAAATAAATTCTTAAATTTGCTGCCAGAAATATATGGGTTATTGGAAGACCAGTATGAACACTAATTGACAAAATAAATGTTCCTATAATTTTTACCCGAAAGCCAAATACATTGATATAAGCAAAACTAAAACTTTCAAGTTGTCATAACTGAAGTTCAAATGTTTTGATAGTATATTATTGAAAATGAAACTATTGATAACGCACACATTACAAAAGCACTCTGACGCATATGCCACAATTTTATGCATGTTTCTTTACTGTAGGTTTGATTCCCTTTGTCTTTGTCTTTGTTCGTATCAAATTTCCACAATCTGAAGTGATAATATGCGACCCATCATTTTTTTTCGCAAACCAAACATTGGGTCGCGACCCATAGGTTGCGGAACGGTGATGTACGACTTATCCCAATCAGATCGAAAATTAAACCCTGTAAACAGAACTATAAAATCGATTTTTATTCTTATTAGCTCAGGGAGGTTTGACATAGCAACTCAGGGGAGGAAAAAATGTAGTTCAAAAGTAGTTGACACCAAATTACTTCATTATTTGCTTGGCTAGTCTATCAGTACTTTGTCTTCTTCTGTTTCTATAAAAAACTTCACCTCTCCCTTGTCACTTCTGTCTTTTCTTAAACATAATACTGGACTTAGGAAAGATTTCTGCTGTACAGACATCCTCGGTAAGCCTTTCGGTCCATAAAATAACGTCTGGGGAATAATTTGTAATCAGGGGTGGATTCAGAAATTTTCTGACGTGGGGCAGGGTATAGATATTCCAGGGGCGGATGTAGGTTCACATT
>NW_022746293.1:69326-74149 GCF_011630105.1 Anneissia japonica
CCTCTAGACGCTCTGAAATGGCACTCTCAAATGGTGAAAATGCTTTTTAAAAGCATGCTCTTCGACAAAATTGTTGACTTTCTCCCGACCGGTGTTACGCTCCCCCTCCCTTAGACACCCCTCCACTCACGGGCATTGCAAAGGTCTAATCAATGACCTATAGTCTATTCTATATTGGGAGTTGCAAAGCAAATTATGATTATGACACCCCCGGATGCCCAGAAAGGCACTCATTCAAACTTAACATTTGATTGATCTCCATTTTTATGATATATGTCCTACAATCGATGTCAGTGACAATTATGCTGTTCTGTATCAATAAAGCCCTTTGGATGGGGATGCTATACAGCGAAGACCCTACTGGACCCTATGGGTAGGGGCACCAAAGGAGTCCCTAAGGGTTTGGTGGAACTTGGAGCAAATTTTAAGATTAGGCCCCTTTGACGCTCGGAAATGGCACTCTATCAGACGGTAAAACCTACTGTGCGCTTGAGTCTCTATATACTTTTGGAAAAGTACTGTACAAAACTTTCCTAGAGTACGCACCTAACAAGGAAAATAATTGTATTTTGACGAGCACTGTCTTTTGGTATACCAACATTCTAGAACCCCTGTTAAGTCAATAATGCTATCAATGAATCACAATGAACAGAAAAAAGAATGAAAGAGACGGAACGTGGCGGCACAAAATCGATGTAATGCTAAGATTGTATGATATGAAAAGAGGGCTAACGACAAAACACAGTGATCAAAACAATAGGCCTATAAAGAGCCAGAACTTGGTGGCACAGGGAGTTCTGTACGACTTGAATAGGACAATCGAAAGGTAAACAGTGTTCTTTGCTTCACTGTATATTATGTAAATTTAAGTACAATAAAACCCAATAGACGTATTATTGCAACATAGTATTAAATAACCTAAATTAGTTGTATTTACTTCTATGATTTAACAATGGGCTTCATCTACCATGGGTAACAAATCAGGCATCAGGACTTCTGCAATCATTAGAATTTTACTGTTATATGCGGATGACTCGGCAGGTAATGAACTCGAATATTTGTAATGGGGTTGAGGGAAAATAAACTTCCATTGCATATGGGAAATACAGATTTTATACTGTTTTCAAAATCTTGCGATTTTTTTTGGTAATTCTGTTTACAGGTGTAAACCCTACATCATACAAATGCTTTTTTTCGCTTATTTGAAGCACACAGTGAAGTATTGAACCACGGAAAGCACTTTATTTTGGAGCTATTCATTCTATTTATGGCCTACATCATCTTGCTCATTTTCAAACCACCCCGTGCACATTACCCAGGGGTTAAATTGTTGTCTTTACTTTAATGGAAATGTATTCATCTAACTTTCAATATAATAATAATAATAATAACAATAATAATAATAATAATAATAATAATAATAATAATAATAATAATAATAATAATAATAATAATAATAATAATAATTTGCAATTTGTATAGCGCCTCCCGTTGGACCAACCTCGAGGTGCTTCACAACAACGAAAGGAAACGGACAAGAGAATAAAAAAAAACCATGAACCTAGACTAACAGCACTCTAAACGCCTAAACGAACCAAACCAACACCGCACCGTTTATCGGCAATTTAAGGCGTAAAGCGCGACTCACAGGTGCTCAAGTGATGGCGGTGTCTAGGTAAGCAGTTAATAGGAAAAGAAGGAAAATAAACAAAATAGTGGTAAAAAGTATCTTAAAGGAATTCAGCAAAACTTTCAGTGAAGAGGTGAGTTTTGAGTTGTGTTTTAAAAAGCTGAAGTGAGTCGGCGTTCCTGATTTCATCTGGAAGTGCATTCCATAAGGTAGACGCCGCAGAGGTGAATGCCCGTGAGCCGTATGTGATTGTAGTGCTTTTCAGAACTTTTAGAAGATTCTTAAAAGCGGATCGGAGAGAGTGTGTTTGCGTGTAAGGAGTGAGCAGTTCGGTGATGTATTCTGGAGCGAGATTGTTCATTGCCTTGTATGTTAACAGCAATGTTTTATAAGTAATTCTTTTGTCGACAGGAAGCCAGTGAAGATCATATAGTATAGGTGTAATATGGATACGTCGCTTAGTTAAGGTAACCAGACGAGCAGCAGAATTTTGAATACGCTGTAGCTTAGCTATTTGTGTCTTGGGTAGTCCAGAGATGAGACTGTTGCAATAGTCGAGCCGTGAATTGAGAAAGGCATATATCAGACGTAGAGTAGTGGGTTTGTCGAGAAACTTTCTGATTTTTTCAATTTTACGGAGAGCAGCACAGGAAGAGCGACATACAGCATTGATATTGGACTTCATTTGTAGAGTAGAGTCGAGTATTACACCAAGGTTACGGACCTCTGACTTTGGTTCGACCAGAAACTGATATGGTTGTAGAGACATGGCTTCAACTGCTCGAAAGCATGAAGAAAAACGAATTAATTCTGTTTTCTTGACATTGAGGTGAAGCTTGGTAGCTAGAGAACATTGTTGGACACAACCTACACACTGGTTAAGCTTAGTGAGTGAACTGGAAAGTTCACTTTGATGGAAATCGATGTATCTGTATGTCATCAGCATACGTCATGCAGCGTAGATTATGAAATGAAACATCTTCAAGTGGGGTGATATATACAGTGTGAATAATAGGGGTCCAATAACAGACCCCTGCGGGACCCCATAAGAAAGACTATGTTTGGCCGAGGAGACATCTCCAATGACGACAGATTGAGTTCGACAATTGAGGTTAGTGGCGATCCATTGGAGTGCCTTGCCTGTAATACCGAAGTGACTAAAAAGTCGGTGCAGAAGGATGGTATGATCGACAGTGTCAAAAGCCGAAGAAAAATCCAACAGGACGAGCAAGGCGTCGTGGCGCTGGTCAATTGCAGTCAGCAGATCGTTGTTTTGAACACGGAGAAGAGCTGTTTCTGTGCTACAAAATTGACGATAGGCGGACTGCATTTTTCCTAGGAGATCGTTTTCCTGGAGGAAATATTTAAGTTATGAACACACAATCCTCTCGAGTACCTTAGATAGGAACGGAATGTTGGAGATTGGCCTAAATCTAGACAAATCCTCTGGATTCAGGTTATGTTTCTTAAGGATGGGTGTTACATGCGCATGCTTGAGGTTGGTTGGAAACACACCAGTCCTGAGAGGTTCATTCACAATATGAGTTAAGATTGGTGAAAGCTGGTTGTGATGACCTTTCAAGAGAAGTGTAGGAATGGGATCAAGTTCAAAGGATATATTTCGTGATGCCTTAATCACACTTAGAATATCATCAGATGTAACACAATCCCAGTCACTGAGGCTCGAAGGTGGGTGCTTGCTAGGAGGGCGGGGCAAAGAAGTGTGAGTGCCAAGAAACTCCTTTTGAACATTCAAAATCTTGTTGTTAAAGAAAACTGCGAATCGCTCAGCAAGATCACTTAAGTTTATGTGGGACGGTAAAGTGGGACTGGTTGACGCAGCAGTTAGCTCGTTAATGAGTTAAAACAAATTGCTCTGGTCACATGATTTAATGAGATTCCTATAATGTTCTTGTTTGTATTTTGTAATTAATGAGTTATAATGTCTGCAGGCTATGTCAAACAAATCCTTGTGTATGGCGAGTTGGTCTTAGGTATATAGTACAGTTTGCTATGTAATCCAGCAAGATTGTTGTGCCAAAATGGATTTTATTGGCTAACTTTTTTGGTGTGCTGAATAAAAAAAATTAGGTGCCATTTCTTTTATCACGTCATCAGCCGCCAGTTTGAATTTAAAGATGGCCGACACACCATACCTTCACGGCGTGCATACAATACTCCAGTGAGTCGTCGCCGGCTGAGTTACTTTTTAGGGCTAGGCCTAAGTAAAGAATATTATTCATGGCAAATGCTATCGCAGCATGAAAAAAAAAATAAATAAAACGAATCTCCCCGTTCGTTGCAAGAGTATTATTTTACTGTTATTTTGAATCCAAAATTAAATCATAGGATGTTTGTAGTTACTTATAATGATCATCATATGACATAACAAATATTATTATTACGTACTGGCATTAGGATGTACCATACAAAATAGGCCTATTATCACCAGCCTGTTTCCTAGACCAAGTTTGGTTGAGCAATTAGTCGACTACAGATATATCTCCTTCCTTCTCCGGGCCATGGTGAAGGTGGAGGTGGAGCATATTGCTCCAGTGGAGTCGTCGCCGGCTGATGTAATTTTTAGGGATCTAGGCCAGATGGTCGAAATCCAGTTTGCCGAATGCCAGATTGCCCAGACCACTTTGCCGAATTCCAGTTGCCGAATCCTAGTTTGCCGAGTACCAGTTTGCCGAGTCAAAAACAATGAATCCCAGTCGGCCGAAACCCAGTTTGCCGAAAGTCAATTAAAACAGTGAAACATTAACCAGGGGCGGATCCAGAGATGTCCAAAAGTGGGGACCGAAAGTGGGGCCGATCGAGGTGACCCTACCCTAGGGGGTCCAGGGGCAATCCTCCGCGAAATTTTTGTGTTCTTGTCGTTTTTTTTCTTTTCTCTTTTTTTTTCTCCATTTATTTTTACCTTTCAAAACCGGGTGGGGGGCTGGGCCACCTAAATCTGGCCCTGTTAACTTTCACGATGGAGTACCGGCATGCTCTTACCATGGCTGCATCTGTATAGGCCGGTTCCCACTGAACGCGATCAAGCGAATTTCGCGTCTAAATGTGGCGCGCGCGGTTGAATCGAAGACGCGACTGGCGTTTCCAATGTGAACATGCAAACGAATTTGTAGTCGAACACGCGAACGCCCAATATTCGAACTTCGACGCGGTGCGCGCGGTGGTCGCGGAG
>NW_022746293.1:74159-77898 GCF_011630105.1 Anneissia japonica
CGCGGTGGTCGCGGAGGCTTCGCCTGCGAATTCACAAGAGTTGATCCAAGACCAACTTTTTCGGATTCGCGAGCGAATTCGCGGCCGATGGACCAATCGCAAGGCTTAGATTCAATTTATGTCAAAGGTCAACCAGAAAGTCACGATCAGGAACATTGTCAAAACAATGTACAGATTATGTGCGAACGATGACCGACGAGTCCGTTTCATGCAAACTCTGTGGAACAGTAGGCTACCCTTGTTTAGATCTGTGACAAGGGAGCAAAGAAAATATGTGACAATGCGTGGAAAAGGATTTGCAGAGATGAGATGAGTTATCTCATCTTTCTACCAGTATTAGGCCTGTCCAGCCTAGGCCTCTGATACCCTGCTACACCTGAGACCTACCGTAGGGTAGGGTAGGCTAGCCCTACTATCGACCCTTATGAGGCCTAGCTCTAGGCCTTGAATAAATATGAACTAAAAAACTATGTTTATATTCACTCTTTTGATTCATTATAGAGTTCTGGGAATGTTAATCCTGAGGATTTTATCTGATTCGTCTCACAGCCCTTTTCCTCCGTCTATCAATGCGATAACAAAATCACTTCTCTGTTGCCACCCGCCATTTCGAGTTTTTGCGCGCGGCCAGCAGTGGGAACAAGCAAGCGAATAATTGGAAGCGCGACATTTTTTACCGAAAGTCAACTCTTGTGTTGCTTGTACAAATATCAAATTACCTGTGATGTGAAACTACGGTTGTATACTATAGTAAGGTAGACCAAAATCTCTTGGTAGTTGGTCGAGACAATGTAGTCGACACTGTTTACGTACAGCATGGTCTTTGAAAGTTGTATAAAAACAGGGGCGGATCCAGAGATTTTCTTACGGGGTGGGGCACAATATGAAGTCCACGCCGCCACGCCCACCTCCGCCCCACCATGGTTGGTGTAAATAAATGGCAAACAATCGAGCTCTCCTTTCTTCCACTTCTGGATCGCCACTGAACTCATTGGTACAATACCTTTTTCCTCCTTTCCTCTCTTTAATTTATTTTTTCGGCTTGACCGACGTGGGGTGGGGGAGGGGGTGTACGGCCCTCATGGCCTCCCGCTAGATCCGCGCGCCTGAAAAAGAAGCAAAATCTGGTCGGTTATTTGAGTAATGCAGTAATATAAGTACAGTATGGCATACATACGATATACCAGGGAATTGTTTTAGAAGAAAATTCCATGTACAGTATTGTTATAATGTTTATTTTTCAGATTAACAGATTTTTTTATTCAGATTTTTCAAATCGTTCATATTGAATATAAATGAAAGTCATGGATTTATACCGAATCTGACGATATTCTATGATGTCGTACTTTTTATATTAATGGCTGTCTACCCAATTAAAAAATTGAATAGCTTATTTAAAACAATCGAAATCAGATGAAAGTAGAAAAAACTTTCACTTAATTAAAAGAAAATTACCAGCCAATGAATCATGTAAAAGCATACAGCAAATACGTTCACTAACTGTTAATTTACAGGAATTGTTTCTCATAAAAATGTTTAATTGTAAAATTGTTAGTTAGCATCTGTGTTCGAAGTACTTGTAATTTGTCTCCGAGCATTTCTAAACGTGTATATCCTTCAGAATCAGTACTATATAGGGCATACAATAATATTGCTACAACACGCCAGATCCAAAATTACTGTGCTTTTTTATACTTTGAAAGACCATGCTGTACATAAATAGTGTCTGGATGTTATTACAATTATAGTCCATTAATTAAGCCATTCCAAAGCGCTATGCTATCACTGTGTTCATAAAATAAATAATGGCTTGTTGACATAGTTTAATGATTCTTTTTGTTCTATTCTAATAAGCATAGAATATTCAGATAAAATGTCCGATAAGCATAATTATAATAAATAAATGTTCAGTTAAGATAATAAATATGCATACCTTATAGAAATAAATATAAAATAATACACACGTGTGGTTCCCCCATAAATTTGAAGATATTGGGGGTAGGGGTAAACATGTTCGACAGTATGTCCGAGTCAAGGGGCCGACAGAGCCTCGATCAGCGTCCAGGGATTTTAGGCACAATATTAGGGATTGACAATCAACTTAACGTTAGGCAAACTATTATATTTGGACCGCGGCCGACGACCTCGTCGTTGCGTCAGGGGCACGGGAGGGTCAAGGCTTGCCTGACGGAGGGGATGCCTCCCTACCCCGGCTGGCGCCAGGCTTTAATAATAATAAATGGCTTGAAAGTCTGTATGATATGATATGTTAATTGTGCTTGAAGGTTATAATATTTACTGTTATAATTATATTTACTATTATTATTATATTTACTATTATTATTATTATTTACTGTTATTAGACCCTATTATATTTAATGTAAGTAATGTCATTATTTTATATAAATTATTTAAATTCTATTGATTAGTAAATTTTATAAATATTTTTATGACATATAACATTATTATTATTATTATTATTATTATTATTATTATTATTATTATTATTATTATTGTCTATATATTAATTCTGCTAATCGCCACGGCGTAACTTCTCCTATCTCCTCTGAAACCGCTGGCAGGAATGTGCTCATATCTCATACACTGGGGCTTGCTTTATGTCACGACCACATTCCGCTACTTTTTAAGGCTTGATATTGCATAACAACGAAAAAAAAAACAGCCAAAAACCACCGAAAATCAGTACCTGTTTCGCCATGTTTCGCAAGTTGCTTACGTCACGTAAATACTTATTAATCACAACTATTCTGTACTACTGCTTAGGTCTAAAAATTATCGAGTCAGACCGTAAAAGAACCAGTCCATGTTTTTCGCAGCTTCATTACGTCACCGCCCAGTACGTTCGTCAACAAAGTCAAGCATGTGCTCTTCGGAATACCTATTGCATTATACTGGATGTATTATAGTTTTATGGCACAAAAGATCAGCAATAAATGGCATGTCTTAGAAGTCGATCAGGTAAAATAAAGATACACCTCGGCCTAACCATACCGGCTGGGCTAGCCCTACACATGCCTATAGGCACATCCCTACGCTCTGGGCCAGGCTCCAGCCTAGGCGCGTCCTAGCCTAGCCTTTGATGTCATCAGAGATAGGCCTAGACCTAGGGGCCTAGGCTCAGGTGTATTTAGTGTACCTAGGGCCTATCCTTTATTTCTCGAATCCGGGTCGATTTGGATAGTGCATTAAGATAGATAGGGTCAAGCAGTTCCACATGCAAATATACTGTAGTGACGACCCCCGTACGTTCGTATCCCCGATCTATGCAGGAGGGCATGACCTCAAGGTCAGCTCATCTGCATAACCCACAGCCGGGTGTGCAGCACAGCCGACCAGGGGTACCTGGTGAGATTACTCACTCGTACACTGGACCTTATGCTGAGAGCATCGTTTACCTTACTACAGGATTCGTTTAGGTGTATCTGGTGTCCGGGTCTGTAATACAAGGTATATACGGTGTGTACTATATTGTGTTTATATAATTGGAGTACTATCGCCTAGGAATACATCCTATTGGATAAAGGTAAGCACCACTCGGTACCTTTGATTATCACAGCATATATAGGCGATAAATACTACATTGGCGCTGCGGGTGATAGCAGTGAGATCTTGCGACATCAGCGAGCTTTCCTAGATCATGTCAGAGCTGATCAGCGTCGAGAGAGTTATCCTCGACTTGATCAACAACGAGAAGATCATTATAGACATCATCGTCAAC
>NW_022746293.1:78744-87658 GCF_011630105.1 Anneissia japonica
TGTAGTGACGACCCCCGTACGTTCGTATCCCCGATCTATGCAGGAGGGCATGACCTCAAGGTCAGCTCATCTGCATAACCCACAGCCGGGTGTGCAGCACAGCCGACCAGGGGTACCTGGTGAGATTACTCACTCGTACACTGGACCTTATGCTGAGAGCATCGTTTACCTTACTACAGGATTCGTTTAGGTGTATCTGGTGTCCGGGTCTGTAATACAAGGTATATACGGTGTGTACTATATTGTGTTTATATAATTGGAGTACTATCGCCTAGGAATACATCCTATTGGATAAAGGTAAGCACCACTCGGTACCTTTGATTATCACAGCATATATAGGCGATAAATACTACAATACCATGAATTTACGTAAACACGTCAGGACAATGTTTACGGGTTGAATGTTAGTAGTTCGGATAAGCCTTTACATGCATCCACCTTGATTCAAGACAAACACTTCTCTCATGCCCAACTAAGCTAGGCCTACTGTATATTTCTGTACTTTCACTTACAAGAGGGTAGCCCAAAGCAACAGGCGAACATCCAGTTGGGGAGAGGGACGTCACTCGGAAGGGATTCTACCCCGTCTTACCACTAATTTAAAAAAAAAATTTCAATGCAATATATAAGTGATATTCACTTATTCAATTATCCTGAAACTATTGTGCGCGTTCTGCTGTTTGCATTGCAAATGCACCCTCACTCCCAGGCGCCACCACATCACTCTAATCCTGAAAAACATGCACTGGCTACATATTCGCCAACGTATTATTAAAACTTTTTATTGTTAAGGCTCTTCGATTCCAACAACACTCTTATTTCTCTGAAATTCTGAATACCTATGTTCCCATACCGCCGTCTCCGCTCAGCAAATAAGTTCCTTTTCACTGTCCCCACATTGGAATTAAAAAATGTATGACCAACGAACCTTTGCTTTTTGTGCCTCATTTTTGTGAAACGACTTACCCTCATTGGATTCATTTAATAGTGCAGTTTGTACGTTGTTAAATTATCTTTTTATATAAATTATATTTCAAAACAAGATTTGTAAAACAAAAAAAGAAACACTCCGAAAATCCAATTGTAACTGTATAATTTTGACTAAACTTTGTATAATATATACGTTAATGACCTAAATACTTTATAAAATTATGTTCAGCATTGAAGTCAAAAACCTGACCAACAGTGAGATTCTACATTATTTGCATTCCGATTTATTTCAGTTGTTGTAAATTTCTAATAAACTTTAACTATCTAATTATCCTTAATTCCTATCAGCTAGCTAAAATTTTTTTCAGGAAGTTTACTTCAGTTGTATTACAAAGATAGCGCTTGCTTTTACATTTTTCATCATACTTTTGATTGACCAGAATTATACCATGGCCTATACAGGAAGGGTATAGGCAAAGGCCAAAAGTAACATTGGAACAATGATTTTGTGTACCGGTACTCATTTTCTCTCATCTTTTTTTTTTTTTTTTTTTAACGAAAACGGTTAATGCATTTAATTTGTTTTGTTCGAGTTTGCTTGCTGTCTGCTGACCTAATTTAATTCTATCTCTGGTTCACCGGTCCTTATCCTCGGAGGTAAATGGGTCCCGTTATAAAAAGGACTAGGGTGTATGACTTATTTGTGTTTTTTGTTTTTTAATTATTCTTTTGTTTATTTTTTCTTTTTGTGAGTCAATCCTTAAGATTACTAATATATTTTTATATAGGGAGAAATTAATTTACAATTCGGAAGTCTAAGCTTTAGAGGTATACGGGATCATAAAAAAAAAGAAGGGAGCTATTTTGTTGTTTAAAGAAAAAATTAACTATTATCTTTTTACAAGAAACGCATAGTGATCTGAAAAGTGGTACACAATGGCAAAGAGAATATCGTTATACTGCAATCTTTAGCCATGCAAAAACAAACAGTGCTGGGGTATCCTTATTTCTAAATTGCAATAGTGATCTTTCCATTGAAAAAAGCTATGTTGACCCTTTGGGTCGTTGCATTATTGTAGATATTTTGTCAAACGATATTTGTTACACACTTATTAACGTATATGCACCAAATGATGAATGTCCATCTTTTTTAGTACTCTGAAAGAAAAAATAGATAATTTCAGCTGTGAAAATATTATTTTTGGAGGAGATTTCAATTGTGTCATTAACCCAATTTTAGACAAATATGGTGGTCGCCAGGCAAGTAAAAGCCACTCGTGAAGCCATTTCAAATATAATGATTAAACTAAATTTGATTGATATCTGGCGAAAAGATAATCCAAATACAAAAGCGTTTACCTGGCGAAATAATAGTAGAGAAAACTCAATCCAATGTAGGTTAGATTGTTTTCTTATTTCTAAACATATTTCCCATACAGTTTCTAATACTGGGATAATACATGGTTATAAAACTGACCATTCAATGATCACTTTAACCATTAAATCTAACACACCAAAGACAAGGCAAAGGATGGTGGAAATTCAATGTGTCCTTATTAGATGACGATGATTTTATTGCTGGAGTTAAAGATTATATAAACTCTTCTCTAAACCAATCCGAAAGCTTTAATCCTGTTATGAAATGGGATTTTTTAAATTGCTAAATTAGAAGCTATTGCATAATTATTCAATTAAAAAAAGCAAAGAAAAAATATATTAGAATCAAACATTGAAAAAAAACTAGAGACCCTAGAAAATAAATATCACAATCAACCCACGATTTCCCTTTTAAATAAAATAAAAGAAAAACAGGAAATCTTGTCTACACTTTATGAAGGGAAAGCAAAAGTTGCAATGTTTCGCTCAAAAGTAGACTGGATCGAAGATGACGAAAAACCTACAAAATATTTTTTTTGAATTGGAGAAACGGAATTTCAAAAAAAAAAAAAAAACAGTAACATCCATAGCCACAAAAAAATGGAAATATCACAAAACAAAATCAATTTCTTGACGAAATTTATGAGTTTTATAAATAGATGTATGTGTCTTCTAATCCCCCGCCTGTTGGAAAAAATAATGAGTTTTTCCCTTCTAATTTTGAAGGCAAGGTGCCTATAAATGAAATTGACAATTGTGAAGGTCAATATCAGCTGAAGAATGTTATAATTGCCTAAGTCAGATGGAAAATGGGAAAAACCCAGGAAGTGATGTGTTACCATCGGAATTTTATTTTCGTTTTTGGGATGATGTCGGACAAGTACTTGTGGACTCTCTGAACTATGGCTTTACTGAAGGTTGCCTTTCTGATTCTCAGGGAAGGGGTTTAATTACCTTAATTCCAAAACCACATAAAGATTTTTCCAATTTAAGCAATTTGTGCCCAATCTCTTTACTTAATGTAGATTATAAACTCTTATCAAAATGTTTGACAAATAGACTGAAAATAGTTCTCCCAAACCTTATATAAAATATGACCAAACTGGCTTTTTGAAAGATACATTTATTGGAGAAAATATTAGGTTAGTACTATTACTACTATCTAATTAATTTTACGGATCAAAAACGATATTCCTGGACATCTTTTGTTGATAGATGTTAAAAGCGCTTTTGACAGACTTGGGAATTTATTTGGAAAACACTCAAATACTTTAATTTCGGACATCAATTTATAAAATGGGTTAAAACTTTGTATTGCAATACCTTAAGCTCTGTAACAAACAATAGATACAGTACTCCTTTCTTTAACCTAAGTAGAGGTGTTCGTCAAGGATGTCCTTTGTCCACTTATCTCTTTATTCTCTGCGTAGAGCTTTTGGCGAACAATATTAGAAAAAATAATAACATTAAAGGAATTAAGATTAATGAATTTGAAGTTAAAATAATCCAGTATGCCGATGACACTACGCTTATACTTGATGGTAGTCAAACATCTTTTGATGAAGCAATAATAACATTAGAAAAATTTGCGCTATTTTCGGGGCTTCACATCAATTACCAAAAATCCAACATCGTTCCTATTTGAAATTTGAGAAATAAAAACACATTAATGGATAAAGCACATCAATTCACTACAACTAATGGGCCTGTGCGCCTTCTTGGAATATCGTTTAATAGGACGGATAGAGAAAATAATGATTTGTTTACGTTAAATTTTGAACCCCAATTAAAAAAATTAAAAAATTATTGAATAGTTGGTTAGCAAGGGACCTCTCACCTATCGGAAAAATAACTACTGTAAAATAATTAGCAATATCAAAATTAACGTTCCTTTTCTCTGTTTTACCAGATTCACCAAAGTTCTTTTTCGCAGAGCTTAAACAGTATCTTTTTCAGGTTCATATGGCATAATAAACCAGATAAAATAAATAGATCCACGCTCATTTCGGACCTTAATGAGGGCGGGCTAAAAATGATTCACATTGAGTCATTGAGTCATTCTGCCATAGCATGAAAACTAAATGGATCCAAAGACTGTTTTTAAATAAACCAAGTAAATGGACCATTTTTTGGCACTACTCTACTAAATTGTTAGGTGAAAGTCTAATCTGGAAATGTAATTTTAAACATAATGACATTTTTTTGGACATGATAAAAAACGAATTTATAAAACATGTTTTGGTGGCATGGAGCAATTTAAACATATTTTTCCAAATAGTGAGAATATTATTAATCCAAAGCATCAAATCATATAGTGTAATAGTCTGATTAAGTCAAATAATCATGTTTTATTACGTACGTCCTTCAACTCATAAACGCATAAAGTAAAATATGTAAATGATATTTTAGATGAAGAAGGTACTGTTTTAAATTATAATAACTTCAAGTCCAATTTGAAACCACGTTTGGTTTTTTATCGTATTACAAAATAATATCAGCAACCAGAGATTGTCAACCAGAACCCTGCGGGTGCGTACGTTCCTTTGTATGTAAAAAAAAATCAATGTACATTTGGGAATTGCAATAACTTATTTTATCTTTTTGAATAATGATTGTGTAAGGTAATACAGTATTTTCATTTTCAGTCAAAAAAATCAGAGGCGGATCCAGAATTTATGAAAGGGGGAGGGGGTAAGGGGTTCTGAGAAGTGCAGGGATGTCGTTATGCAGGGCGGGGTGGGCAGCGCCGCCCACTCTTGACGTCTTGCGCCAATCCTAAAGTTATTATTAAGGTCTTCCGCCAGCCTCATACAAATTCTCCCCCCCCCCCTTAAAATCATGAAAAAACACAAGTTTTTGCTCCATAAACCGTATTTTCCGGTGAATAAGCCGCAAAGTGAGGACCTAACCGGTTGTTAACCTACTCCCAAAAAGTTCAGATCGCGAACCGCTGAGAAAATCAGGCGCCGTCTGTCTAGCTTGGGCCCATGCTCCTACTAACTAGCCCAATTAATTATCCTAGGCTTTGCAGGGCTAGTATTTGCAATTATACTCACTATACAGTGTAGTATAATTGTAATAAATGGAAATCTTAAATAAATAAATAAATGTAGTAAAATAAATAAATAAATAAATAAATAAATGTAGTAGGACAGTACAGTGCTGTACTGTCCTACTATATTTTCTACGACAATCAAGCAATGGTTTGGGTTGTTTAAATAATTATTTTCATAGTTACGTTCACTCAAACAATTTAAACTTTAATTCGAAACCGCTTCGCTCAAAACAATAAATAAACTTCTTTTCGGGAGTGTGGTCCTAGGAGGTCACGTGAGCAGCTTCATTTATGATGTCACTATATTTCAGAATAAAAGCTTGTGAAATTAATTTATGCAATAAAAACACGAGTTTTCTTGAAGTTGTAATAGTTACTTTACTGGAAATTAATTGAAGAAAGGCATACGTTCGTCCGTCTATCACATGCCTCCATCACATGCTGTATATGTGTATAGATGGTCAGTCCATATCACATGCTGTAAATTTGTGTCCATAATTTTAAGGTTCTCCCCCACCCGGGACTGTCCATCAGATACATGCCTCCATCACATGCTGTATAATGTGTATAGACGGTCAGTCCATCGGTACTAGGACAATTACCCCCGGAAAATTAATTGTAATTGTCCTTGGTGGGTAGGGTGATTCCCGGGGCGGGGGTGATTTTCCAGGGGGTAATTGTCCGGACACGCAGTCCATCACATGCTGTAAATTTATGTGTCCATAATTTTAAGGTTCTCCCCCACCCGGGACTGTCCATCAGATGCTGTATTTTCTAACCATTATTTTCCCAACATCATTTGATTAAGCTATGCTGTAAATTTATGTGTCCATAATTTTAAGGTTCTCCCCTACCCGGGACTGTCCATCAGATGCTGTATTTTCTGACCATTATTTTCCCAAACATCATTTGATGAACTCTCGTACCCCGCCAACCCTTAGGTTCGTCCGTCCATCATGCTACCCCCGCCAACCCTTAGGTTCGTCCGTCCATCACATGCTGCATATTTATGTGTCCAGAATTTTTAACCATCATTTCTTGGAAAATAATTCGACAAATGTTGATTTTTATTGCTTGACGGCAGGCTGGTGGTAGGCCAAGAAACCTACTTTACGTAATGGTATAGTACAGTATATCAGATGTGTCTAGGCCTACGCCAGGTCCGACGGTGTCGCCCAAAGAGGAGACTACATTACGTATGTGTCTAGGATAGGCCTAGGTACACCAGGTCCGTCAATCTTAGCCGTTAAAGTATACTAAAACACTAATAGAACAAACAGAACACCTTCAAATAATAGCACAAGTAAGTGGCCGATATGCCACAACTATCTCAGTTTGCTCAATGTTTACTGACAGTCGCGAAAACAACATAAAGAACTTTTCTAGGCAGCTCGCGACAGAAACAAAATGTCGGGAAAGTTTGACCCGACGCATGCGCAAATCAAATTTTCGACTAAAAAATGACTCAAAACTGGTTGTAGGGGGTATATGTTTTATCGCCTACAGCCTACATTTTTCATCTAACCGAAAAAACAAACATTTCTTGCACAATTGCATGTCCACCAGCAACTATCGAGCACAATGTATACCTGCCGCTATGCACCGTTTCGGAGCCTATTTGTTTAAAAATATGCTGACCTCTTTTGGTGTCACATCTCATACACACATTTTACATGTGAACCATTACATTAGTTCCATGTGACCTAAGGTCACAAAGGAACTACAAATTATGTAAAAATGAAGATGAATTTATATCTGATAATACAGCTTAAGATATCAATTGCTTCTTTTCTGCCAAAAAAACCTACTCGCCTTGTTTATTGTAAGTTAAAAAGTAGGCCTAAGCATTCTACAAAACCGATTTCAGAATTGAAATGGATTTCTCAAACTACATTCCCTGTTAATTTCGACTGGGTTTTTGCTTTTAAAATACATTTGGAATGCACAACCGATTCAAAATTACAATATTTCCAATATAAAATTATTCATAGAATTTTGGGAACAAATGAAATGGTTCCAAAGTTTGAAGATATTTCACCTTTATGCACTTTTTGTAAAAGCAATACAGAAAATATTAATAAAATTAGGTATTTCCACAAAATTGAAAATCTTATTTACAAAAGGAAACAAAAATTATCAAAATTTAAGGAGAGATGGGAATGTATAAAATATATGATATAGGCCTAATGGTTCCGGCTTATGATATGCAAGAAGGGAAAAAAAGGTTTTTTTTTTTTGTTTTTTTTTCTGCCTCTATATGCTAATTTGCTATTAAATTTGAAAGTCCGTTAAAAAAATCACATTGCTGCCAAAAATCCAAACAAAAAATAAGTTATATGAGATTTGCTTGTCAATTGGTTTCAAACCCACATGGCCTGCCACTTCCCCGTATATAAATATTATAAGATGTGTGAATTTAAAGGATATTTTGTACCGCTATCTATTTTATCTTGTGGAAATTAACTTGTTAAATTTGAAAGTGTTTTTTTTTATTATTTTAAGGAATGACTATTTTTTTCTGTCATGTTTTTTTTTTAAATTCTGTCATGCTTTTATTTAATGTTAAAATAATACTTTAATATTGTAATGTACTTCTTTGCTTTGTTATCTTTGTCATGTCTTTTGAAGATGAATAAAAAAAAGGAAGGGTATCCCTCCTCCTTTTTTATATGAGGCCTACGTATCTTTACTACCCAATATGATTCATGATTCCTAGTACCCAACCGCTTAGACATAAAACCTAAATCTTTGTTTAAACCATTAACATTAGATATAAGACAGAGGAACCAACGGATCTTCTAGCCTTAGTAGATTTGAATTTGGTGCCTAAGATTAACTAGCCTAAATCACTGATAGTATGGCTCTTTAATTTGAAATGGTAAACAGGGAAGCCCTTTTGATGGTCTGTAACTAATTTGTTGTGTTAAGGGAGTTCACATTCGGTTTCGCTTACATAATTGCTGTTTATTACATTTTAGTTCAAAATAGCAGTGTGTACTGCGCTTTCGTTCGACGGTGGCGACAAAATTCAAATTCGGCAACTGGGATTTCCTGTTTTCGGTGGACTGGATTTGACGAACTGGGTTTTCAATTCAAATTCGGCAAACTGGGTTCGGCAAACCGGGTTTCGGCCAACTGGGATTTCATGTTTTGGGTGAGCTTGATTCGTCAAACTGGGTTTTCGGCAAAGTGGAATAAATTCGGCAAACTGGATTTCGACCAGCTGGGAGGATACCGTGTGTATATGAGACGCTTCACACACAAATACAGTGTTCGAATAAAAGACATAATAGTACATCGTGTAGCATAGCTCTCAACGAATGTTGTCTTATAACTAAATAAAAAAGTAAATAGAGAAATTGTGTAATAAAATCCCTGTGACGGGATTCGAACCTGCAGCATCTCGCTGTCAAGGCGAGCGTCATAACCATCACACCACAGAGACTTCATGGTTGAACAAATTCAAATAACGTCAGATACACTATATTGCACCTGTCTCTTATACACATCTTGATGTGTATAAGAGACAGGTAGTAGTTTGCTTATTTGACA
>NW_022746293.1:88642-91053 GCF_011630105.1 Anneissia japonica
ACCGTAGGCTATACTTAGGAACCTTGCTCACCGCTAGCTGCTACAGATTTAGGCCTTTAGGGTAGAATATTGTTAAAAAGGTAGGCCTCTGTAAGAACTTAAAAATACGCCAAGCCTCTACTACTAGGGTAGGCCTACTACTCCTGACTCCATCCAGACGAGGCCTGAGCCATCTTCCTGGAAAGTTTTGTTGTATTTGTATGGTATGCAATCTAGTCTAAGCTTAATTGTTTTTGCCATTGCCAAAATTAGTCTTACTAGGGTCTATTCTAAATATTTTAGGCCCGTTTTATTACGGAGGACTATTTAGATTTAGTCATGCCTAACTAGTCGACGCGAGTGACTCAGTTTCGTGGCTCCAAAAATATAAACATTTGATTGGTTGAAATTGTTTATTTCGGTCCGCCCATTTATCCAAATACGGAATATAAGATTACGTCATTCTTTTGGCATCCTGGTGGCGATTTTTTTTTCCGTACGAAACATTTACATGAATCTCCACTCGGGCCGTCTCGGCTGAATCGACCCGAAAATCTCATTGCAGAATTCAGGAGGTCAAAAGGTCATCAATAGATAAACGTCTACAGAACAACTTCTGAGAGAACGTCGCTGTCTAATTTTTAAAAATACATTGATGTTACCATGTTAATACCAATGGGTCGTTTAAAATGACATATAATATTTGATTAAGCTGCACGAGTAATGAAAAGTGTTATTTTAACTTGAGTTACATACTATGACAATTTTAATTTTTTAGTTAGCCCTGGGTTTTGCATAATTACCTAGGCCTACTAAAAACGCTTTCTGGGAAAAGCACAAAGAGTAAGGAAAAGCGCGTTTTTCTTCATCTGATCAAATGAAGCAGAATGACAGTTATGTTCAAATTAAGAGAAGAGCTGAGAATAGGCAGCTCTAAAATACTGGGATGCCATAGACCTGCCAAAATGGCAAAACATCAAATGAATGTAAAAATGAGCTAGTTATTAATATTAGGCATAGTAATCGGCAGGTTCTTGATTAAGGCTAGACCAAGTTAATTACATATGTAATGCCGAAATAATAATAATAATAATAATTATTATTATTATTATTACCTGTACGTTAAGGGGAACTTAGACAAAGGGGAAATAACACAAAAAATATTCCCCTTGGGCTAGTTATTATTTATAGGCCTAGTAAAGAGTATCTGTAGGTTCTTCATTTCAAGCCTTAGGCCAAGGTAATTAATACTGAAATGATTATTATTATTAATTATTATTAGAAGCTGTACTAAAGGGGAACTTAGACAATGGAGGAATTAGAGAACAATTAAAAAAAACGACGTTAAGGGGAAATAACACAAAAGATATTCCCCTTGGGCGATTATTATTTATAGGCCTAGTAAATAGTACAGTATCTGTAGGTTCTTCATTACAAGGCTTAGGCCAAAGGTAATTAATGCTGAAATTATTATTATTATTATAATTATTATTATTATTATTTAGCATTAATTACATTACAATGATAGTTTGGACAAGTTCAATAATTCGCCGGAATGATATATTATTTATTTAATAATATTTCTCTTATGCGCTCTATTTTTCATTTCATGCTTCAATTTTGTCCCATTTTCCCCACCAAAATTTCAGTCCATGTCAGTATGTGAAGCGTGACTGTTGTGTCAGCCTGACCCTAGGCCTAGTTTAAGGAGGGGCCTAGGTAAGATCTCAGCCTGTAGTTAGGGCTATAGTTTATCCTCTCTCTTTCTAGCCTTTGGTATAACTGTACCTATCTACACTGTATAACAGGAGGTACTAGTTGTTGTTGTTGTAGATAATATACTAACATTTAATAACATCCAAGAAGGTCACAGTTAGTTACACAGTGACGTACATCACATAAGTCCGTGAAATGTCATAGGCCTACCGTAGGTAAACATAGAAAGAGCAATAATAGTAAAACTCGAGCGTCAAGCTGTCTCTTATACACATCTAGATGTGTATAAGAGACAGGGATGAGGGGGTATCACATCATAACCCCACCAATGGATTTTCAGGAACAATCTGCCGTTTTCGAGCAATCGTTACCTACATTTACACCCCTCCCGCATACCAGTACGAAACTGAGGAAAATGAAACTGGTGGGGGCTATTAAACAGGACCTCCGGTCCCACTCTAACTTTGATGCGGTGAATGAGGGGTATCACAACATAATCCCATGAAGGGATTTCCAAGAACAATCTGCCGTTTTCGAGCAATCGTTATCTACGTTTACACCCCTGCCGCATACCAGTACGAAAATGAGGAAAATTAAAGTGGTGGGGGCTATTAAACGGGACCTCCTGTCCCACTCTAACTTTGATGCGGTGAATGAGGGGGTATCACAACATAATCCCATGAAGGGATTTCCAAGAACAATCTGCCGTTTGCGAG
>NW_022746293.1:91421-111009 GCF_011630105.1 Anneissia japonica
TCGTACTCACTCGAGTCAATCCGAGATGGCCCGAGTGAAGTTTCATGCAAATGTTTCGTACGGAAAAAAAAATCGCATCCTGGTGCCTGATTTCAGTGTTTTACAAGTCGCCTATTCCGTCTATCTCTAAATTAACTTTCTCGTTGGTGGCGCTGTCCAGAATGAGAAAAATAATAACAAATAAGAGACTTGTAGCAAGTCTAACCGTACTATAACTTCGAAACACAAAATGGATAATGTCTGAAATTTGTATAGGTGTTTTGTTTTGTATGTGGTTAGTTTTGAGAAAATATCAGACGAAAAGGTTGAATGTTAGATTAGTATTTTTCGTATTTATTTAATGTACCATGCATCATAATTTAGCCAAAAAATGTTATAAAAGATCACGGTTTTATTGAAAATTTTCTGGTCACAAAATCGATGTTTCATCATATACATTATTCGATTGGTATTTTCAATAGCTTTCGTATTACACCAAATATATTCAAATGGAATCTTCCAGTGAAACTAGATTAAAAATACCATTTTTGGGTAAAAACGTAAAATTTTCCATTTCTGGTCAAATTTGACGCCTCCCACTAATTAGATTTTGATATGTTATTCTGAGAATTCTGAGTTAAAAACAATTATTTTCATTACTATTGCAATTTGTTCCGGGTTGACCCCTTTTTTGTAGATTAACTGGATTATCTTGGCCTATCCCTCTCTAGTCCAAGACCAACGGTCGTCGCTAACTCGGGCCTCTAAATAATTTAAAACTTTTTAAATAAAATAGATGGAATTAATATAATGGCTACGCTTTGGACGAGTTGATTGGTTCTATATAACTTCACCATGTGTGCGACATTTTGTTTCTTCCTCAGATACTATCAGCAAATGGAATATTAAACATAGCACGACGGCAGGGACCACGGGGTTCCCATTGTGTCGTTGTATTTAGAATGTTGCATAGATGTAATCAACTCAGTGTGATCACGTTGGAAGTCTTACTCATTCACTTTGACCTTAAATATATATATACTGTATAAGATAATAAGTTTATATTATAGAATATTTATATTGTTTATATAATGATAATTAAACTCGCCCGCATCTCTTCAACAGTAATGAGAAAAAAATTATATATATATATATTTATAAAAAAGTTAATAGATCGTGTGTCTACTCTCAATTATGTGTTTTACTTTAAATATCAATGCACCAGCAAGCCACGCAAGCCTTCAGCAAGATAAAAGATAGAAAGCCACTCCCTCATCACTTTTCCAACCGATAGGGGGATAAACTAATATATTTTTACTTGGCCAAATAGAACAATGGAGGAACTCCACGGTATATTTAAAGTCAATTCAAAGTAACATTTATTATTAGTACGAGTTGCAGAAGTTCACCGAAAAAAGAAATGGTTGAGGGGGCTTGGCCCTGACAAGGAAAAACAAACATCATTTTACATTCTACTAATATTCGCAGAATGGAAAAATTCATGACAGCCGAAACCCGGCGATCATTCCAAAGCTAACATTATTTAACCCATATAAGCATAATTAGCTATACACATGCTAGGCCTGGCGAGTCTGTATTAGCCGGAAGTTAGGATTGGGTTGCGTTTAATGTATTTAGCATGTGGTGAATGTATTGCCATATTATTGTATAACAAAGTATTAAAAGAATTAAATGCAAGATATGTGTTGTGTCGCATTATTGTGTCAGACAGGGTGTGTTTTTCGTACACGTCGGTGAGAGAAAAACGTTGGTTTATGCATGGTTATGCACTAATTCAATTTAAGTACGGTATTGTACAACACTTTTTAAATAAAATAGATGGAATATAATATAATGGCTAGGCTTGAGAAGAGTTGACTGGTTCTATATAACTTCACCATGTGTGTGACATTTTGTTTCTTCCTCAGATAATATATTATCAGCAAATGGAATATTAAACATAGCACGACGGTAGTGACCGCGGGGTTCCCATTATTTGTGTCATTATATTTAGAATGTTGCATAGGAATGTAGGTAAGAATGGCCCCGGAAAAAATGGCCCCAGAAAAAATGGCCCTGGAAAAAATGGCCCCGGAAAAAATGGCTCTGTTAAAAATGGCCCCATATGACAGGTAGGTAAAAATGGCCCCAATGAAAAATTTGGTAATAGAAATGATATATGTTTTTTTAATCTTCAAATATTTAAATACTGTATAAGCAAGAATTGAATCAAGAACTAAAAAATGGCCCTCAATTATAAAATTCAAGAAAAAAAATTAATAATAAATAAGTAAATAAATAAATGCTGTAAAATACCCTGTAGCAAAAAATTTAATTAATAAATCAACATAAAAACCTACACTTAACAAACTGATTCAGTCAAAGCCAAATTGTTTTATCTAGTTAATCTGCTAAGAAGGGCTAATTATTGCTTAGCTCCACTGTGGCTCCACACAGTAGGCCCTATTGACATGTAAATTAATTACTTACTTCCTGTCACTGCTTGGTATTTTTGTTTTTAGTTTTTTCAATTTACTTGATCTTGAGAATGGTTCCATGATGGACCCGAAACGTCGATCTTTCTTAATTGTCATTAAATTTGTTTTGAGATTATGTTCTTAATTGATTTAATAAATAAAAGCCACAAATAATAATTTGATTTACTAAATTTTATTATGTAAAAATAGTTATGCTTTAACATAGATTAAAAATATGTTACGCCTTACTTATTTTTAATCTATGGTCTTTTTAATTAATTTTCTTTTTTTTATTGGAAATTCCGTAGTACAGAGTAAATTTATCAAAACCCATTAAGTTTACAGTAATATGAAAAAAAAAATTTTAGTTTATACAGAAATAGTATCTAAAATTATCTCAGTTTCCAAAGTTAAAGCAAAAGATCTAATCTAAACACACAATATTAGGCAGGATGTATTTGCTTGGAAAAGAACCCACTCTTTTGTGAAATTAAGAGGTTTATAGGTGAAAATTTTTCCTTTGAACTGAGATCAATATGTGATTTTTTTTTATGTCTTTAAAAGCATTTTTTTTTTTAACAATCACAGCAAATGCAAGTAATGTTAATGATAATCGAAAAACAATGGCCATTGAATAACATTTTTTGATGGTAGAAATAAAAGTTTTAAAAACGTTATTTCACTAACAAAGTAGAGGAATGACATACAGTATACAGTATTTCAACTACCAAAATATGCAACTCATAGATAACCACAAAATTCACTTTTGTTAAATATCAAATGAATTAACTTTACATGTTATAAACAATGCAAATAAACAGTAGTTAAAGGATGTGGATCAATTATGTGTTTGAATCACAAGTTCATGTAACAGTATGGGAAAGGGAGAGGCTTACTTTCTCGCAAACTTAGCAATAAATTGTCTGCTTAGAGTTTATTCAAAGAAGTATTGCTTTTAGTAAACCGAATAATTAGGAATACATTTATTTAAGCAACTAATTTAGTTGCATACTTGGTTTTTACTCATCACTAACTAAATCCAAGTGCCTACTACTGGCTTAGAGTTATGTATAGTTACGTATGGCAATTATGCTAAAAATTAAAATGGCGTGTGATTGTGAGGGTAGGGTGATTTTGATAGGATTATGTGGTATTGCTAAATCCCACAAACCTTCCAAAACACACTGTAGAAAATTAAACAATTCAATTGTGATTGACTGACTTGGTATATCAATAAGAAAATTAAATATTCATAACTATTTTTTTGGTTAAAATTTAGATTTTTTATGAAAAAATACTTGCAAATACACCACAAACCTCTAAACACACTGTAAACCCCATCTAAACCATATAATTATGATTGTAGAACTCTCTTTTTCTTTAAAAAAAAAATAATAATTTGATGTTCATACTAACCCACTGTTTGTGGGGTTTACCAATACACAGATTGAATTTCTGGAAAATTGTGATTCCGCTTCCGTGAAATCGGCCACAAGTAAATTATTTTAGTATTAATAAATGCATGATTTATGTTGATTTATTGATTATGTTGTTGCTATTTTAACATTTAAATGAAAAAAAAATAATAAAAAGTGTATTCATGGCTTTTTATTTATCTTTGAATATTTTATCATTGAATATTAATTCTTGCAAAAAGTAAAATGTAAATGGCAATTTGTTTGATGTTAGATTCCTTTTAAAAACTAAATTATTTAAGATAAAAAAATGCATATATTGACTCAAGAAAATCAGTTTTAATACAGAATTTGATTATTGGGGAGATTCCTTTTAAAAACTAAATTAGTTAAGATAAAAAAAATGCATATAATGACTCAAGAAAATCAGTTTTAATTCATAATTTGATTATTGGGGCCATTTTTACCTACCTGTCATATGGGGCCATTTTTACCGAGGCCATTTTATCCAGGGCCATTTTTTCCGGGGCCATTTTTTCTGGGGCCATTTTTTCCGGGGCCATTCTTACCGTACACCGTTGCATAGATGTAATCAACTCAGTGTGATCACGTTGGAAGTCTTACTCATTCACTTTGACCTTAAATATATATATACTGTATAAGATAATAAGTTTATATTATAGAATATTTATATTGTTTATATAATGATAATTAAACTCGCCCGCATCTCTTCAACAGTAATGAGAAAAAAATTATATATATATATATTTATAAAAAAGTTAATAAATCGTGTGTCTACTCTCAATTATGTGTTTTACTTTAAATATCAATGCACCAGCAAGCAACTCAAGTGTGATGTTTGCCTTCAGCAAGATAAAAGATAGAAAGCCACTCCCTCATCACTTTTTCAGCAGATAGGGGGATAAACTAATATATTTTTACTCGGCCAAATAGAACAATGGAGGAACTACCGTATTAAAAGTCAATTCAAAGTAACATTTATTATTAGTACGAATTGCAGAAATTCACCCAAAAAAGAAATGGTTGAGGGGGCTTGGCCCTGACAAGGAAAAACAAAATCATTTAATACTTTCTACTAATATTCGCAGAATGGAAAAATTCATGACAGCCGAAACCCGGCGATCATTCCAGAGCTTCATTATTTAACCCATATAAGCATAATTAGCTATACACATTCTAGGCCTGGCGAGTCTGTATTAGCCTGAAGATAGGATTGGGTTGCGTTTAATGTATTTAGCATATGGTGAATGTATTGCCATATTATTGTATAAAAAGGTATTAAAAGAATTAAATGCAAGATATGTGTTTGAGACAACGAATCGCATTATTGTGTCAGACAGGGGTGTGTTTCTCGTAAACGTCGGTGAGAGAAAAACGTTGGTTTATGCATGGTTTATGCAATAATTAAATTTAAGTACGGTATTGTACTACACTTTTTTTTTTATAAGAACACATTTTATAAGAACACTGAGGCTGAAATTGCTTACAAAAATAAGAACAAAATGAGGCTGAGGTAAAATTTCAAATGAGGTTATTGAAAAACAAAAAAAAAATTATATCTGTACCTTATGTGCAGTAATGTAGGTGTGACTATGTAATACCCCTATAATCAGGTACGGTACGTGTACTGTCATTTGGGGCCATTTTTACCAGGCCTTTATTGGGGGCCAATTTTTCCAGGGCATTTTTTCAGGGCCCATTTTTGCTGTACAATAATAGATTTCTATGTTTGAAAAGCATGCAAAATAAGAACAAACCAAGATCATTTTGAGCCTGAAATCGGCCAAAAAATAAGAAAACTGAGCCGGGCAAAATTTTACTGGTTCTTATAAAAAAAAAGTGTATTCTTCGGCGTCAAAGTAGAAGACTGCATTAATTACGGTGATTGAAGTATTTCAAACAATTGTTTGAATCGAAGCATAAATTGAGATCGAAATGCCACACGGTTGAATACCTGAGAAATCAATCCAGAGTTAACTGAACTAGGATGTGCACTTGCATGCTTTTAACTGTCATGGTTAACCAGCCGATTCCTTTCTTAATCATTTGCATATACTTATGACGATGGATGACACAGTTCTTATAGCGTCGTCAAGGATTTCATGTATCCATAAACTTTAATTTTGTGATTAAATATTGTGAGACTTATGGTATGGTTTTGAATCAGGATAAAACAATTATTGGTATACATTAATAGTTAACAAACAGTACAATCAGGGTTGAAAATATTTAATTGTTAATGAGTCATATGTTACTAGACAGGAAACAATTAAGTCTGTTATTGATGCACACTTGAAAGAGAGGAGAAAGTCAATTTTTAAGTTCGCTGCATTTTTTTAACAGAATTTCAAACTTACAACTTATTTTTAAAATGATAGTAGCTGAGTCGGCAGTAAATGTCATCGTTTGTACGCTAGTAAAACATGGTTAGGAGATGGGATTGCAAACTCATGTCTGCTATCTTTGTAATGAATATTGTAAAACCACTTCTAGGTGTAAGGATGCAAACCCCCAATGAATTATGTTTGATTAAGGCAGACATGCCAATTTGTGCATTTCCAAAATCGATGTTTAAAGCGTAATGTTGTCAATTAATCCGAAACCTCATGCTCCACTTATTACCGCTCTAGGTTTGTGTCATTCGGTGAACGCACCGATGTCACGACATATAAACACAGTAATTTCAGATGTAGGTACGTTGCATGATGAGATGGTGCGCTTGAGAAATAGCATTGTGGATAAAACAGTAAAGCGATTTAACCAATATAAAGCATTTAATACTTAGCTCATACAAGCACCGTTTTATCTATGTCAGGATGTTCGAGAAAATGAATGAATTGTTTAATCACGTTTTATTTTAAGTACCCATTATCTTAAAGTTGAACAGGCAGATTGTCTCGAATAGAAAGAGATAAAAGAATATGTAGTAAAGAAGGTGTGCAAGATGAGCATCATATTTTATTTGTTTGTAAATTTACTGAGAAAGTTACGGCTAAAAATATTTACCATAAGCTCAATGATGTCTTGTTTCAACTATTCTTCCACAACAATGAATATCCCATATTGTCATGCAGGCACTGGAAATTTCCCAAATGTAAAAAAGTGTATTTATTTATGTTGGAAGTTTTTATGTTGGATTTTGTGGTCATGATAAAGAAAGTAAAGTAGAGCGTCGTAGTCGTGGGACCGGAAATGTTGTGCAGTCGGTTGGCAGTGGCGTAACTAGGTTGTGAGGGGCCCTGGTTCAAGAGTACATTCGGGGCCTTGGCGCATGTAATAGACTGACCATGTCAACTAAGATGTCTACCACCGATGGGTTAGTTTAGGAGCAAGGGTCCCTCCGATTTTTTTAAATACTATTTTGACAATAAATCTTTCGATTTTTCAATTTTTTATTTTTAGATGTTCTAAGAGGGCATTTTTTAAGAGCCAGCTTAGCTATTGGCTAGACTGACCATAATAATAAGCATTTTGACTTCTTGACCAAAAAAATATATATTGAATTGATATGTTTTTACTTATTGGATTAACAATTGAACAATGTCAACAATTATCTTGTATAGGCCTACTGTATAAGTTTTATATATTAACCTACATAAAATGAAATGGATAACACCGTCACACCTAACATCATAAGTATTTTGTATGACCGTGATCATACAAAACACCTATCCGATAAACATGACAGCCAAACAGTAGTAATGCCTACAGAATATGTAACTGGGCCTAGGGTTTATAGTTATCCGAGAAGACTTGTTCCACCAACACCAACATAATGGCATATAAAGTTAAGTACAATATTAATTTTAATCACCTCATCTCTTAGACTATAACGGAAGAGCGAGCCGTGGCGGTGATATTTGGCAATTGATACGGCGCACAGTGGGCCAGATTGAAGTCAAAGCGTGCCAAAATTAATTACTCATTACAGAAGCTAATCTGAGCGAATACAAGACTTATCTAGAAGTTTTCATACCCGTAGAATTCAATAAAAGCATTTTCAAATCTATGTGACGTCATTTTTGTACTTTTTTCTGATTGGACGATGTCAGTTTTCATTGTAATACCAGGGAACAGTGAAATTACAAATTATTTTTGAAATGTTTAAGGAGGTTTGGGACAAAAGAATTTCTGTGGAAAACTTTTTGTATTTTCCATGACGTCATCAAAATACATTTTTCTTATTGGACGGGGCCAAAAGAGGCATAGGCCAACATTAAAATTTCTATTGTTAATCTTACAGTGAATATAAATCAAAATCAAAATTCATAATAATTCCAGACAACCTAATTTTACATTTTTTAAATGTAAAATGTGTTTGCATCTGAGATTCCATGGAATTTATCAGACATTAGGCCTACACCAATGTCATGATAATATATTCATTCCGTCCTCAATCATATTAGGCCTATATTGTAAAAGTATCGATAATGGTCGTTTTATGTTTTTTTGATAATTCTCAGTGCAGTATGAACAAGGAGGCTTTGAAGAGGAACTTTTGCTGTCCTCTTTGACAGGTATACTGTACCACCAGGATAGCAATGCAATTTGCTACTCTTTATTTTGGTGTAAGGAGGAGTCTCATTTTACTATGGAGCTATAAAGATGGACAATGTTTCATCTGTCGTGAACGATTCCGGTTTGCGCCTCAGGGGTGACGCCAGCAGGGGGATTGGGGCAGGGTCCCCGTCGAGGAAAGCTTCCCCTCCCCCACCCCGGCGTTGGGGAGATAAACTACAATTCGTCAGGGAGAAATAAAATGTGTATGTATTTTCTACATATTAGTAGACTCTAAAATCGATTCTTCTTGAATGCCCCTTGCAATGCTGCATAAAGAAGTTCAGTGCGTACCTTTTATGTCAACATCCCTTGTACTTTACCCTTGTGCCAACTCTCTGAAAAGATCCCCCATACTTCGATAGGACGTCCAGGTTTGGTCTGTTTTAAGTCTCTTGTGGGTTTTCTGCTGGTGTGGAAAGAATATCTTTGTTCTGTGTCAAAACATTAAAAACTTCATCAGAAAATGGAATCCTGTTGTCAAGCCACGAGTTATTTTCTTTAGAAACCCGGAAAACACGTGTTTACGTTCTTATAATGTTCTTGGCGAATGTTGTGGTTAGGTATGTCACAAAATAACGTTTACACAACGTTGTAGAAACGTGCAAACGTTGTGTAATTATGTTCAGTGTGTATTTATGGTTCTACAAAATACCGGTAAAGTTTTCAAAACAAAACTGTAACGTTATTGTCACGTTAGCATAACGTATTATTTTTTGTTGGGAAGGTCGTTAGTACTCGCGTAGTAGCTCACCTCTCCTTAAGTTGAAACAGGAAGCTTTTCAAAGCCTTGGATGTGTTTGAATAAAGTTAAAAACAATTGACGCCTAGATATAGGCCTGCTTGTAGATATCATCTTCATTATGATATATGAGATTTGGATTATTAGACTGCTCTAAATTTAATAAGGTATTCTAAACAGCTTTGCTACTGTTAAATCACGAGCAGTTTGTCAATTTTTGAAGTGCTTTTCCCACGCTTTGCATGAACTGGTTGAATAGACGCGCGTACATCCCTCTGATTTGCGGTTTGCTCTAATTAAATTGTGTCTCAAATGTACGAAAAATTCTCTCTACATAGCTTAACGTCATCGGGTGCGGCCAACACGTACAATATAAACTGCCACGCACACGACGATTAACACAGTCTTTCCGAAGAGCTCACACGCACACATACGCACACAAAAATATAATTAAAAATATGGAAGAGGTAAAATATAGAATTTTGTCGTATCTACCAATCCGAAAGCTGTTGGAGTTGAACCTAACCGAATACCAACTATGGTTAGTATATAGAGAGATTCATCCCGAAGTCAAGTTGGACTCGAAAGTGAGTTATAGCAAATTTTTTAAGTTTGAAGATTTGTTGGATCGTAAGTTTAAAATGATACAAGACGTTGCAGTCGAGACTCGATATTACGTATTAGAAGCTGTCGAGGATATGCGAGAAAGGATTCTCAATATCATGAAGGACAATACCTGTCTCTTATACACATCTAGATGTGTATAAGAGACAGATATATATATTCCCGCTTTTAAATAAGCCTAGAAACAATTAGGAAACAATAAATAAACAAAACAAAAAAAAACAAAAGAGAAAACCCCAAAACAGGTGCAAAAATTAACGTATTTCATCATCGAGTTTTAGTGGTAAATTTTTACTGGTTTTTGTGCGATTTAAAGAAATAATCTGAAGTCTGGGATGAAGAAAAATTTTATTTAATAATGTACTTGTTTTTATCTTATTTAGTATTAGCATTTTTTTAATTGTTTGGCTGCCATATTTATCAAATAAGTGTTTTGCATGATTACGGTCATACATAGTCTAACGATGTCAGGTGTGATCCATTTTATTTTATTTAGTTTAGGTATATAAAGCTAATATACAAGATAATTGCTCAATGGTCAATCCGATAAATAAAAAGAAAAACACCAATTCAATACATTTCGAATGTGTTTTTTCTTTTGGTCATAAGAAGAGAAATACGAATAAGTAAAAGAATAATTGTACCAGCAGTATGTTACTCGAAACTCTATGGTATATTAATTTGTAGGCCTATTATTAAGCATAATGATAGCATATTGCATCATGTGTATTCGTAACACATGTTTTATTTTGTATATTAATTATATTTTACGATACCCTGCATGTTGTGTAATTATAGTAGGCAATTATTCATTGTACAATATTATAATGTATTAAATAATGCACAGCGTATTGTACACCTGTGTATTCAAATCTAAGGTTTTATTTAATTAGGCCTACATCAATTTAAACGTTATGTATTTCACAATACCCGTCACATAAATACAATAAGCCTACTATTATTATTATTATTATTGTATTTAGGGCCTATAGAATGTGTTTGTGTTTCTTGCATTTTATTTGTTAATGTAGGTAAACAACTCAATTCGTTAGCTATGGCAGTGTTTTAAAATAGGCCTACGCATTATGAATTGGTCAATATTTTGAGTCATGCTACTACAGTACCTTCTGTGTCCAGATATAACATTTTTAAGCTGGGTGCTTTTCGGGGCGCACTCTTTAGCATTATGTACAGGGCATTTTTGTGAGTATAGGCCTAACGTTTTTGATTTATACCGGAAGAATAGGATGCCCTGAAAGGAAGGGGACCAAGAAAGGTGATCAAAGAGACCTGAACAATTATAGAGGGATCACATTAAATTCATGCGTGTCTAAGGTTTATAATAGAATCATCTCCCAGACTGTGTCAAAATTTATTGAAGACCATGATCTTTTTAACAGAGCTGCAAGTTGGTTTTAGAAAGAATAGACGTTGCGATGATCACATATTTGTGTTGAAAAGTATAATAGCTACCCGTCAAGCAGAAGGCAAAAAAACCCATCTGGCCTTCTTAGACTTCAAAGAAGCTTTTGACAGAGTCTGGAGAGATGCACTTATATACTCAATCAAACATATTGGTATCAAGGGTAGCTTGTTAAATATTATCAAAGGCCTATATACTGATGTAAAATGTAAGGTATCATTCAATGACCTTGAATCTGAACTATTCACTGTTAATGAAGGTGTCAAGCAAGGTTGCTCTCTATCACCAGTCCTTTTTTCAATTTTTATAAACGAATTGAACAAAATCATTATAGAGAGAAATCTTGGCGTATGCATTTATGACGTAAAAATTGGTAGCCTCTTTTGGGCTGACGATGTGGTACTTGTTGGTGAAAACGAGAATGATTTGAAAATGTTACTCAGAGCAGCAAGTGATTTCTCCGACAAATTTAAGTTGTGTTTTAACATTGATAAATCAAATGTCCTTATCACAGGACAAAGAGTAAACCAACTTAAAAAATGGAAACTTGAAAATTACTTTATTTCAGAAACAAATTGCTATAAATATTTAGGAGTAATTATATCTCGTTCATTGACCGACACGCACCACCTTGACGAAGTATTTTAAAAAGGAAATAGAATCATTGCGTATATTAAATCTATCATTAATGAACAAGATAACTTCAATAGGATTTTCTATGGAAAATTATTTGGAATGCTATCGGATTGCCAAATATAAATTACGCGTGTTCAGTGTGGTTTTGCAACAGCAAAACCCATATGGAAAAATTAGAAAATTTACAATACCAGATGGCCAGAATAATTCTCAAAAGCCCCCGAAATGTGGCAAAAGAAGCCTTATATGGCGACCTAGGTTGGCAATCTATTTTGTCCATTCAGACCAACTTTAGGTGATCTTTTAAATAGATTAAAATGCATGAATGAGGATAGATGGCCGGAACTATTGTTTAAAGCCATCTTACAAGTACAAGATACTATGAAATGGAAATGGCCATATACGATCAAAAGTATATTACAAAAATGTAATCTATTCAATGTTTATAGTACAGAACCTGTGAATCGTAACTGGTTAAAGCTATTTAAAATTAAGAACAAAAAGAATGACGCTAAAGAATGAAAGGTATGAAAGGGCAAAATCAAAGTCATCCCTTAAAGAATACGGTATATAAAATAAAAAGGAGTACCAGACTTCGAACATTATTTACTTTATCAAACTAATTTTACTGGTGTAAATCTAAAATTTAAGGCACGGTCTAATTCATTGGAACTCGAAGGTAGAAAACAATCATGGTCACATGAAAATACTGGCATATGCAAAATATGCAATGACGATAATATAGAAACAGTCAACCACTTTATATTCGAATGTAATGGACTTCAAACAATCAGAGATAACCTATTTGAAGAATTAAAAAATGAATTGATTTACTGGGATCTCCAACATATTTGGGATGACTTTGATAAAGGCTCTATTGAATATAAACATCATTTGTTTTTAGACAGTTTAACAGAGATTAATATTGATTATTTAGACAAAATATTTTATCATTACTGTAAAAAATACCTCATTGCCGCTTGGACACTTAGAAAAAATATGTATACAATACAATGAAGTAATCATGTTCCCCCTCTATAATGGAACAAACAACATGTTTCCTCTGAAACACATATATGTTCCTCCTTTATTTACCTTTATTTTTTAATTTTTTTTAATTTATTATTTTGTAGTTTGTAATGTTAACAAAATTAAAACCAATAAAACTGATGGTAAATGCCGAAACGGTATCCCAAAATCCACTTTGATTTCATATTTCATGGTTACTCCTTGTACAATACAATACAATCTCACTTTGTGTTTGCTTGTAATTGATCTTTTAAATTAATATTATGATATTACTATTTTTATTATTATTATATTATTATTATTATTATTATTTTTATTATTATATTCATTTTCATTATTATTGATTTCATTATTTTTGTTGTTGCTATTGATTTTTATTATTTTTTTTTTGTTCTGTAATCTAGTTAGCCATGTATTTCTCTTCTCACCGATCGTTTTGTTATATTTTTGTTTGTATTTTTCTCAACTTGTTGTAATTTCTATGTTTTATGGACGCACCACATTTTTGTGTTTGCCACTGTTTAAAAAGTGAGAGCCAAATAAAACTGAAATATATATATTCTCGCTTTTAAATAAGCCCAGAAAAGATTAGGAAACAATAAATATACAAAAAAACAAACAAAAGAGAAAAACCCTAAAACAGGTGCAAAAATTAACGTATTTCATCATCGAGTTTTAGTGGTAAATTTTTACTGGTTTTTGTGCGATTTAAAGAAATTCTGGGATGAAGAAAAATTGTATTTAATAATGTACTTTTGTATCTTATTTAGTGTTAGCATGTGGTTTTTCTTTTGGTCATAAGTAGAGAAATACTTATTATTATTATGGTCAGTCTTTGAGAACATCTAAAAATTAAAAAAATAAAAAAATCGAAATATTTGTTGTTAAAATAGTACGGTAAAAATCGAGACCCCTGTTTTTAAACTAACCCATCGTGGGAAGTCTATTTGCATGCGTCAAGGGCCCTGCCTGTACTTTTGAACCAGGGCCCCTCAGAACCTAGTTACGCCACTGGATAATGGACGGTGAAGTAGACAGTAGCTGTCCAAGCAGCTGTTGTGAAGACCGAAGCAACAGAATCACAGAAGTCCGATAACCAGGCACATAAAATAAAGTAAAAATGAAGAAATACATGTAAATAAAGGGTGAAAACAAATTTTTAATTCATTTATTGCTTTCTTAAATAATTAAACTTGTACCAATATTTCACAACTTTACAATGGTTCTACTGTCTTGGGAAAAATAACCTTGGATATTAATTATTCTTTGACAATATTAAAAACAAATTATAACGTTTTATGTTGTCCTTATAAATTCTCTCGGGGAAGAAAAAATCACCGTTGGGAGGCTATACGTTTACTGCTACGCCTATAAGGAGCTTTTTTAGTTATCTGATTTTTTTTATTATTGTTTTTTTTTTTTTTTTTTTTTTTTTTTTTTTTTTTTTTTTTTTTGTTATTTCTACATTTTGAATTGAGGTCTGTAAAGGTAAAGACTGCTTGGCGGTAGTTGCTTGTAAGTGAAGTGGTGTCGCATGATACTTGTATATCAATGTATCACTCTGAGATTTTTATTTCGACTAGAAACCTTGTTGAAATAAATAACAGCAGAGGTATATTAAATTAAATTGAATTGTAATAACGGTAATATTAAAAAAATGATGTAATATCTTCAATTCTATTGAACCCATTTTAGTGTGAATGTTACTTGAATCTCAGTAGTTGGAGTGAATTATTTAATAAATTGCTGTGCGAAGTAGATAACAAAGGAAGAATGGAGGAAACAGGTAAAATAATAATAATATTATTATTATTGGCATTGATATTATTATTATTATTATTATTATTGGCATTGATAATTAAATTCTAAACCATCAAGGGACTTCACATAATTTGTTTTTACTATCTATTTGTCACTTTTGATCATTTTAATGATTTTAATGAAAACTATTTTAATTCAGATGATCAAATACACATTTTCTATTGTATGTTGTTCTATCAACTGTACATTTCTATTGTTGGTGATATGCAATTTATTGTCACCTATTTTTCTTTAGGAATTTCAGAAAGCGTTTTCAACCAGCTGTTGGATGATTTTTCAAGATGGTATAATAGGCTTGGATACATCAATATGCTGAAAGTTTTGTACAATAACAGAGATCATGTGCCAGTTTATAATCAGTTAATTGAGGCTACTGATGTGAGGTTCTTACTGAGTATGTTAATTGTTTCAGGGAATTTGAGTCAAACGAATCTCACTATTCTCTACGACACAATAAAAGTGACTGGACTATTTGGCTTCAAATCCAGAATTGTACTTCCACCTTTACAAAGAATCAGGGAACGTGAAGTATCTAAATTCTCATGGTACAGACAATTCCTGTTAAAGCTAGGAATGCACATGACTAGATGTGATATAAATATGCTTGATGTGCGATATAACATGCCGTTTTTAATGAATTATAATGACAGCTGGCAATTGATTCTGGATCTAGAGCAAAGGAAGGAGCTTTGTGAAGAAAAGATTGACTATTTTATTGAAGGATTACCAAGTTACATGGCTATGAAGGATTTACTTGAAGGTATAATGCTATTGTTTGTGAACTACAAAAATAAAATTTTCGTTTTGTGCACCTTAGTCCAACATTGTCAAAATGACAGTTTAATGTTACGTAAGAACATGAAATTTTATAAAATTCGTAAATTTTCAATTGCTGTAACTTTTCATTTTTTTGGTCAATTTTCACAAATCAAATTGTAGCTAGCGGTCAAAATCAATCAGATGTAACAGACATTGCGAAGTACCCAAAATTAATAAAATAGTAACTAACATCATAAAACGTATGACACGCATAGACTAACAATTGACGGCTGCACTTGCAATGTTCCATACTGTACATCGTACCCGAAGTTTTTTGCGGCCGAAATGGTTCTACGTACGTCCCTAGGCCTGAAGGGTTTATCACTTACATTTACAGGTTTGGGTTTTAATATAGGCTTAAGCTTTTTATACTCCATTGTCAATGCATTTAGAACCAATCCGATGGGAGGACGATTTCCTAACGTGTCCAATAGACATCAAGATGTTTTTAAAAAGACAGAACTGATGCAGCTTCCACCACATGTGCTGGTAATTTATTCCAAGTGTCTGTTTTTCTAAAGGCGTTTTTTTTTTTAAATAAATTTTGAATTTATGTCCACGCGTTCTTTTATCCTGCGCCAAAACAAAGAGATTATTGTAATCTATTTTTTCGCGGCCAGTCATAATTTTCAAAACTTCAATGAGATAACCTCTAATCCGCCTCAATTCGAGAGGATATAAATCAAATTACTTCAAGCCGGACAGAAAACCCACAATTTGTCGGGGAGAAAAAAAAAACAATTATATGTGTTTTCTGTCATGATACTTATTTAGGAGACTTCCTTTTTGTATAACTAGTGCAAGTCCAATATTCCAAAGGAAAATGCAAGATATGCTGCAAAATGTGAAAGGTACTGCAGTTGTACAAGATGACATCATTGTATCAGGCCGTACTATGGAAGAGCACAATTCTAGATTGAACCAGGTCTACGAAATGGCGGAGAAAGCCGGACTCAAATTGAAAAAATTTCAAAAAGCAAATTCCAGATTAGACAATCAGAGCTGTTGTATATGGGAGAGAGGTTCAGCGCAGAAGGAACAAGCGTCGACCCCAAGATAAAGGCCATATGCAGTCAGAGCCAGCCACAAATGCTAGCGAATTAAGACGCATACTTGGATGGTCAACCACGTAGGTCGTTACATTCCAAAACTATCAGAAGTCACTCGACCAATGAATGAGTTGCTGAAAGATTTAACTGCATGGATATGGGGACCAACACAACAAGATGCCTTTGAGCAAATCAAAGAATTAATAACAAAAGCACCTACATTAACATTCTATGATCCAAACAAGCCGATTACTCTGTCAGCAGATGCAAGCAGTTATGGACTTGGAGCTGTTCTGCTGCAGGGAGAGAAAGATAATCTGAAAGTTGTAGCGTATTCATCACGCACATTGCCTGAGATCGAATGCCGATACGCTCAAATAGAAAAATAACTCTTAGCAGCAGTATGGGCAACTGAACGGTTTCATAAATATCTTTATCCTCGATGGAAGCTACCGGAGCCCAGCAAACTGACGCCGAGGTACCTGCGTGTACACGGTAGTGATGGCGGCGACATCTCAAAAGCGGGGGCGCGCGTATGCCATTTTCGTGATTTCTGAAGAGGAAATGGAGGAAAAAAGAATGAAAAAGGAAAGAAAAAAAAAGTGGAATTTGGGAGGAAAAGGGTTTCAAAATGATGATTATGATTATTAATGCCTGACTCTGGGTGTGTTCTTTTGTGTTTTGTTTATCATTATTATTTTTTTGTTGTTGTTTATTATTATTTTATTATCATTATTTATTAATAATATTTTTTTTTTTTCAAGACCACAATGAAAGACATTTCTTTAAAATGATTGTGTCATCCTGGCTAAAGATATTAGTAAATAAAAATCTTTGTGGACTAGAGAAGTGTGATCTTCTCACAGATCACACACCGCTAGTTCCACTTATCAACAACATTGACCTTGACAAAATTCCGATAAGGTGTCAACGGTTAATCATGAGGTTAATGAGGTAAAATCCAGTAGCAAAACACGTACCAGGTAAGGATATTGTCATTGCAGACACACTGTCCAGAAGCCCAATGAGAAGAGAATCAGCTACCACAAATAAAGTTGTATCTGGCCTGCATCAGCATCAAAGCTAGAGCAGATAAGACAAGCAACCAAACATGAATGCCAAACACTTTCGAAATACATATTAGATGGATTGCCAAGACATATGTGCAGGACATTTCACAAAACCTAAGAAGTTTATACGATCTAAGGGGTCATTTCTCTGCTGATGATGGACTGATCACATTCGATGATAGGATATACATTCCATCTGAGCTAAGAGCAGAAATCATGCAGCTTATCCACGATGGACACCAAGGTGTTTCAATGCCGGAAGCGTGCCAAGCAAAGTGTGTGGCTAGGTATTAGCAAGGACATAGCTAACTTTGTAAAGAAATATGAACATTACCAGGTCTACAGGACGCGAAAGACTCCTTTTTCTTGATCCAGACATGAAAAAATTTCTTGCATGGACAGCAGTAAATTTGTTAGACAGGATCTCCCTTGTACAAATCCATGTTGGTTACGGTTATTAATCAAGTCATACTTCTAAAGACGAGCTGTTATAGTTCTTGTCCTGTAAATCTAAAATAAAGTCGTGATTATTTTTGTTTATATTTTTTTGAGTCATTAATTTTATTTTTTTATTCTTAATTTCGTTTATTTATTATTATTATTTTATTAGTTTTTTTAAACAAATAAATTATTTCAAATTCTTCTTGGAAAAAAATACAAAAATGAAACTTAATTTTTTGGTAGATCATTATGCAACTAAGAATCTCGCTGAGAGCTTACATTTTTACATACAATCTCTCATGTAAATATCTTTTTACCTTGACGTTTCCGTTTTAATAGTTTTTGTCGAAATTCTCTTTCTTTGGGTGTAAAATCGGGCCAGTGGCACGCCAGTGGGTGGGGGAGGCTTGAGTTCCCTTCCTCCCCCCCCCCCCCATTGATCTGGTCAAGCCCAGCTCGTCGGGCAGTCAGGCCCAAAAACAAATAGGCCTAGTTTTCCCATCCCAGCCATCTAGAAGTCCCAATTAAAAAAAAAATCGTTTGGGAGATGTTAACAGCTCGGAGTATCTATCTTACAGTATCAATGTCGTGTTGCTTCCTGACCTCAGCATCACCGCTATCAGATTCTGGTATGCGATGAAAAATTATATTTTTTCCTCCCATCAAGTCTCTCTCTATTCATCAAAATGTTCCTTCACTTTCTCTTCAACTACGTCCTCAACAATCTTATCTTTATGAATGATTTCTTGCTCAAGTTTTTCATTCCCAAACTCAGGTCATAAATCTTCTTAAACAACAAGCTAATATCATTTCTAAAAGAAATGTACAGTACTGTAATTAGTAATAAAGGCCTATAAACTAACGACTTACTTCATTTATCCTACCTAAACCTATACCCTCAACAACGCTAATAAATGCATAACGTTCACCACCACGTATATCCATGAGTTATTTAGGAGAAATGTGGTAACTGAACGTTGGGGTCTAGGCCCAGTGATAAATGTTAATGTCTAATTTACCAAAATGATTTAAAATGTAATTCTTCCTACTATAGTATAGAGGCCTAGTTTGAGACCTTGTTGCAAATCCCAGCCCACATAAGCCTAACCTATAATGCCTAGCATAATAGTCCAGTCCGAAGTGTAGCAATATCAGAGGTTGCATTTTTTTTGCTATATTTTTTAAAAATTGGATATGATGTAGAGTAGACATTGATAAATAAAAAAAAGTATGTGCAACATTTTTTTTTCATACGTAAGGGGGGTTGCCAGCAGTTTCAAGGCCGCCATTTTTTTCCTAAAATCACTAATACTGTAGGTTTATGTCATTAAAATGCAGTATTCAATTTGAAATTCACTCATAACAATGACAACAATAGTCAACTAAATATTGTACACATTTATGAGCTATTACAATTTAAAATGGCTGCCATTTTCCATTATTTTAGCTTTTAGCATACATATTAATATAATAATAACCGATCTG
>NW_022746293.1:111133-120382 GCF_011630105.1 Anneissia japonica
TTTTATAATATGCTAATGTTCATTATCACTTTCTTCATCACTATCACTGTCTGATGAATCAGAAACACTAGAAAACAATAGAATGTTGTTGCAGGAACTCCCTTGCACTTCGCAGTTACACATCTCAGTACACTGAAGATTATTAATTTTCTCCTACACATGCATGTATTATTTGAACATGTAGGCCTACATATTGAACAGGTACATCTGTTAAAATCAGCAACTGCTTCAGGGGCAGCCTGCTTTTCTGACAAGACAGGTCTCAATTTACCATCTTCCATAAACCAGCCCAGTTTGCATGGATCAGGGATTTCTGGATGAATAACAGTATACTGGCTCCATATATTGGCCTGCAGATGTACACACAATATATGCTCATATAAGGCTCCTGCAGTTGGTGGCAGCTTATCTACACCTTGATTGTTTGGCAGAGATTTGAATCTTTTCCATCGTAAAGTTGAAGCATCTTTAGCAGATACTTTCTTCTTTCCATGAAGACTAAACAAATTACAGTATTCATGCCAAGTTGTGGAAGTCTTCTGAAGATCAATACAAACCAGTCTGTATCATTCCCAGATTCAGAGGCCACTTCTATGCCATGGGGAATCATTAGAGCATCAGCTTCTTCTTGTGTGCTTACAGCTGTTGTTGGAGGATGCTCTGGAGTGTTTGTTTTGACATCTTGCCGTGTGAATTGTGACAGGTACCACTGAAACCGGAAGAAGAGTGGCTCTTCAGCCAATAGACGATCATCTTGGACCAGAACGAGCAGTGACATTACCAGGCTTCAATGCTATCACCGGTTGTGATAAAAAATATTACAGGGCATAATAATGGTGTTGGAAAAAAACAGCCCTTAAGATGTTTATGAAATCACCACCTCATGTTTACATGCTTTGGCCAAGCATGTGGGGAAGGGAATATGCCATCATTAATGTGAGAATGGGATGCAAGGAGTTTTTGTGTAGTCTTCTCTGAACGAAGAAAGTATCTGCTAAAGATGCCTCAATTTTACGATGGAAAAGATTCAAAACTCTGCCAAACAATCAAGGTGTAGATAAGCTGCCACCAACTGCAGGAGCCTTATATCAGCATATAGCATGCACATCTGCAGGCCAATATATGGAGCCAGGATACTTTTATTCATCCAGAAATCCATGATCCATGCAAAATTGATGGTAAATTGAGACCTGTCTTGTCGGAAAAACAGGCTGCCCCTGAAGCAGTTGCTGAGCTTATCTGATGTACCTGTTCAATAAGTACATGTTCAAATAATACATGCATGTGTAGGAGAAATAATCTTCAGCGTACTGAGATATGTAACTGCGAAGCGGAAGGGAGTTCCTGAAACAACTTTCCATTGTTTTCTAGTGTTTCTGATTCATCAGACAGTAACAGTGATGAAGAAAGTGATAATGAACATTAGCATATTATAAAATCACTGATGTAGGTAAATATTAAGTAAATCACAGTATGTAATATGGTTACATAATACTGACACACACACCACCCACACATTATATATATGTATGTATATGTACAGTATATATAATATATATATGTATATATATACATATATATATACATATATATAACATAGGTAAGCACGTGTGTTCAAAGTAAGATAGAAAAATATGGAGACGATGGTAAATGAAAATACAGTCATCGAAGGTAGACTTAAGGAACACAAAAATATTTATTTAGTTTCATATATATTTATATAAGTTTCATGTATATTTCGGTTGTTCCTACAACCTTCTTCAGCGTGTAAGTGAAGACATAATCAAATAGCTTAGACAGATCATCTTGTCACATTAACATAATAATAAAGGGTGTATCTAAAATAACAAATAGTTTATACATGGCACTGTTGATGTCTATGAGAGTAAATAATGAAAGTAGAGAGCTAAACATAGTGGCCCATACAAAATGAATGAAATACACAGAAAAAAAATTGAACTGTATAGTTAGTCCAATCTCAGAACTATAAGTGATAAATAAAAAATTAATACAAAGTTACAAAATAGAGTGAAATAAGCAAAACAATGGCGGCCATTTTGAAACTGCTGGCACCCCCCTCCCCCTTACGTATGAAAAAAAAATGTTGCACATACTTTTTTGATTTATCTATGTCTACTCTACATCATATCCAATTTTTAAAAAATATAGCAAAAAAAAATGCAACCAACCAAAGTTTGCTGGACTATAAGGCTCGTGATCGCGGTACCCTGACTATTAAAAATTAGCAGACGCACTGGGAACAGTGGCGGCTCCAGCGGGGTGGCAGGGGAGGGGCTTAAGCCCCATACCGGACAGGTCAAGCCCCCCGCCGGACAGAGCTCGTCGGGCAGTCAGACCATAAGACATATTAACATAGGCCCACACCAAGCCAACACATGTCTGTTACAGTCCGATAGTGCCATTTTCGGCCATCTAGAGGTTGATATATTTTTAAAAAATCTCATTTGAGAGGGGAAGCCTCCCTCTCAACCCCTTCTCCCAGCTCGAGTCTACGACCTCAAATCCCCCTGTCGGACAACTTAGCGCCCCCTCCTCCAAGAAAATATATCCTAGAGCCGCCACTGCCTGGGAAGCGTTGTTCACGGCATTGGATTGCAGCGAAAAATGATTCCCCCATCATTATTGGAACATGCCTACGTCGCGCTTGGCTGACTAGTTTTAGATTTACACTTCTCATGTCTTGTGTTGTAAAATGTATTTCAAACCAATCATGCTTGGCTGGTTTTGATTTACGTTGTGGAATAGAATTTGGAGAGGGCGTTTGATCAAGTCAGACCTACGTTTTGAATTTGAATAACATTTTAAAGAAATTAGATCTACATTTTGGAAAATTTGAACTACTTTTTGAAAAATTTGAACTTTATTTTCGGAAACTAGATCTACATTTTAAGAAATTTACGCCTACGTTTTGATAAATTACAGTAGACATTGAACTAGTATCAACGAATATAGGCGCTCACTTCACTTTTATTTATTGCAACTTCGATGTCCTTTGTCAATGCGAGTTGATTAAAATTACATTGAAGTTGATGCATACGGAACAAATTATTATTTAAGACACAAAGTCTACCACTGTGTAGCAACTGATTGTTTACCCCAAAACCAGTCTACAACAGAGACGTATCCAGGGGGATTCGTGGGAGCCGCGGCTCCCCCCCCCCCACCTTTGTACACAGTGTTAAAATTTTAAAGCTTGTTCTTGAGCCAATACAAATTCTTTCCTGGGATCACTCAAAATGAATACTTCTAAAACATGTAAATATGCATCAGTACACGTTATACACAGGCCTAACAGAACACATAAGCCTAAGCGTGATTTAAAAAAATTTGAAATCCATAAATCTCAGGCCAGGTCTTTTAAGATAGAAATGCGATACTGTGGTTCAATTTCGTTTTTATCCTTTTCCAAGTTTCTTTAAATGTTTGTTTAATAATACTACTACTAATAGTAATAATAATAATAATAACAATGATGATGATGACGATAGTAATAATTGATATTAATATTAATAACAATAAAGAGTGAAAGAAAATTGTGCTAAATGCGAAAAAAAGTTGTGATTTGTTGATCATAATATAGTATATATAGTTAAAGCTTAGTAAGCTATAGTTAGGCCTAAGTTGTCCTGGATATTAAGTAGGTCCCTGATGAAAGATCATGAGAAATTTGTTGACTATAATGGTGATGTGATGATGATGAATTTTACTATATAAAAGTGTCATTTCCGGCCATCTCGAGAGGTACTATTTCCTCCAATTTTCTCACCTCAGCCCCAGCCATGGTGGGTCTGAGGTGGTTGTGAAATCACGTTTTTGAAGTAGGCCTATGTAAAGTACATACTCAAAGACAATGTTTTTAGGCTTTGTTTTCTGTGGTATATCACACACACATTAATAAGATCTCTATGGTTGTCAAAAATTCCTGATAAAAGATCATGAGAATTTTTTTGGCGCTTCATTTTGACTAACGGTGATGTGAAGATGATGAATTTTACTAAAAGTGTCATTTCTGGCCATCTAGAGGTACTATTTCCTCAAATTTTCTCACCTCAGCTCCAACCATGGTGGGGCTGAGGTGGGTGTCGACTCACAAAATGCCCTCCCCCTCCACCTTTCAAAACAGATCTGTGCCCTTCCCTGGGTATGACATTAAAATCCATCGAGTCGGCTCCTGATGTATGGCTTAGTGAATGCCGTTTGTTTTTAGGATGTGATCTGCTTTTTCATGTCCATTTTTCGTGATTATGACTATTCTGGATAAAGAATGTTTTGAGCAGAGGTGGATTCAAGCCCCCCCCCCCCACCTTAATTTTTTAAGGGAAAAAACAAAAATATATTCAAATTGAAGTGCGAGAGTGTAATTTCCGGCCGTCTAGAGATGCCCTAATCATAAATTTTTTTACTTGTGATAGGCAAACAAAGGTAGCATATTCTTTTTTTTTTTAACAATTTGACATTATTGGATCACTTTTAGGAATGAAATTTGAGAAGGGATTTAGCTTCAAAATGGTGAGCCTGATTGTTGCAGATGTGATCCCAGTGGTAACTCAGTTAGGGACCTGTGATATTGAGCTTTGTTTCGGCGACATTACTAAACTTCCTGTAGAAGAAAAAGTTGATATTGTGGTTGTTTCTGCCTTTCGAGGTGAGTTTGTCTTCACATTCCTTTATTTCACATACTGTATGATAGCATCTAACAAGGCAAGCTTGCCGTGTTTTAATACGTTGCCAAAGGTTTGCACTTTGTAGGAAATTATGGTTAGTTGCTATGAAAATTGGGTAAATTTTAAACTAAATTTCAAGTTGTGATTATGACAACAAATGTTAATAAAGTATTGATTATTAACCAAAACATGGAACTTTAAGAAATTTGATAATCTTATTAATCACCATGAAGATTATTATAAATAATACCACTGCATTCAGGCCTATTTTCATCTGATGCTCACCTTTCGGGAAATCATCTTACAGGAGATTATAGTCCAACACCAACGTCCCTGATTGGGTCCTTGAAACTAAGTCTAGGTCTTGATGTCAGAAGGCTTGCTCAAAACAAAGAAGAAGATCTACGTGAGATACACCACTGCTGGTGGACGTCTGTGCTGCCGAAGCACCTGCCATTCAAACGACTCATGTGTTTTGAAGCTGAACAGTTAAGTTTAAATATAATAATAGTTTATATAATAATAGTTAATATAATTTTTAAGAGTACATTCATGCCTGTTGAAAGTTGGACAACCTGATCATTCGTTCACCCTATGATTGACAGCAATGCAACAGTGCTTCGTCTGTGGTTATAACTTGGTCATGCTGAACAGCTACCACTACAATGATTTTTTTTTTACACACAGAGCACTCAGTACCGAATACCAACACTTTTAATTCCTTTTAATTTGGAACTTGAATTTGAAAGACATTTTCAAACATATTGCCATTGACAATATTAGTCATCCTGCTATAGGGTAGGTACCTCTAATCAATTTGATGAATATCGCTACATGTGAAACGTAGTTCAAACAATTCTTTGCTCTCTGTTTAAAAAAAAAAAATGAACAATCTTTAACTGCATGTTATTTATGATATAGGTCGATCGCTAAATGTTTTCAAAGTGTACTTGTTGTCAAGTTTGTAAACAAACATATCTGGAGTTATGACAAATATTGCCGATCTTTATGACCAAATTGATGGACAAGTGTTTGGTGTAAATTTTGCAGCTGACATGTTTTACCAGAATGTTTCCTAATTGTTTAGTGCAATTGTGGCAAAGGTTTATATGACACAGGCATTTCTGGGAAATACAAAACAGACTATAATATAACAAGTATAAACTTAATAGGAAACTCAATTTTTTTGGAAGTATGTGAAGAAACTTATTAATATTATTATATGTTGTTGTTATTATGTGTTGGAGTTAAACTTTACAGCACATATTTTCAATTTATTCTGATACATTTACACTTATATTCTTTCAGTGAAGGTTTTTCTAGGCCACAAGAACATGTTGGAGATGTGTTTCGTTGTCTGAATCTAATTCTGAATAATCAAGATGGTTCCGTCATTACACCTCTACTTAATACAGGTGACCAGGTAAGGAGGAATAGGGTAGTGGGAAAATATTTCCACCTAACGTGATACAGAGGAACATGTTCGTTTGGTAAAGATATACTGTGCTACCCCAAAGATATGTGAAAATCCTCCCAAATTCAGATAGCACTTTGTCGTACTCACTTAAGAAACTAGTTGTGGTTATTGAAACTTTAAAAAAATATTGACGCCAACAGAACAATCATCTACACTATTTTCAGCGATGTGAAACCAAAACGTATTGATGAAGTATATTTACACAACGACATAAATGATTTGAATGACGTTGTGTAAATATACTTCATCAATAAAACGTATACTGATGAAGTATATTTACACAACGTCATTCAAATCATGTGCAAAATAGTTAAACAGCTTTAAAGAACCAAACAATAACGTGCGTGTCGACAATAGAATTGCTTTAGAAATATATCTTCAAAAGTAATTTTCTAGAGCATAGCAGCATGGTACGGACTATGTCTAATGAAGAAAATAACTTTGAAGTATTAATTTATTCTATGGAAAATAAAAGTATATTTTGACTTGATTTTGAAGTAATTCAAAAGGTACGAAGCGGTTCATGTCTTGTTTTGAAAAAAAAAATGATCTTGCAGTTAGGCGATTCATGATGTATGTCAAAATATTATATATATATATATATATATATATATACATACTGTACATATAAATATATATACATATATATACATACATATATATATTATATTTATTATATTATATATTTATATATTATATAATTTATATTATTATTATATACGTTATTATTATTATCATTATTATGCTATTATTATTATTATTGTTATTATGCTATTATTATTATTATAATTATTATCATTATGCTATTATTATTATAATTATTATGCTATTACTGTATTATTATTATTATTATTATTATTATTATTATTATTACTTCAATTTCAATTTCATTTTATTCGTCTCCCCTGGGAGAAAACATTCCAGTATACATACAATACAATCCAATCCATAAAATATAAAATTTGCATCACATAAAAAAAGCATCACATCAAAAGAAGTAACAAATTAATCAAATAGAGATAAAATAATAAAATCCATTCAAAATCATTAACAAAAATGGCGAACTTAATACTGTCACAAACACCATGGGAAACACAATCAACAAACTTGCAAGATTTTAAAACATGATTATTATAATTATTATTATTATATCATTATTATATCATTATCATTAATGTTATAGTTTATATTAACATATTTAGTTAAGGTAGTGCGACGTCTGGTTGGGAAAATACACCACAGCATAACAAACTAATAAAGGTCCCTTAAGTAGATCAAGTGATACAACGTGTTTACATGTCTTACACCTCGGTCGATGGCAAGGAGTAGTCGAACCTTTAGGTCTTTCAGAAATAGGTTGAAGTGAAGAATGTACAAGTAAGTCATGGATACTGGCATCACGACGATAGGCACATAGTGGAGGAAGCTGAAATATCTCACTAGTAGATGGATCAGTCTGGAATATGTGGTAATTTTTCTTGATGACTCTAGCAACTTTGGTAGTGGTCGGGTGAAATGTCATAATAAGTGGAACTCTGTTAGTGGACGAAGTAGCAGTGGGTTCTAGAGCGTCGGTTTGGGAGGTACCTGTAATACGACGAAAGCCTGGTTGGTGACAGATGAGGGGTATCTTTGATTGAAAAATGACATCATCTCTACTGCCTGATTCGAGAAATCGTCGTCATCACTGCAAATTCTTCGTAGTCGCAATAATTGAGAATATGGAATACCTTGTATACATGCACTGGGGTGAGACGAATTATACGTTAAGTAGGTATGTGGGTCAGTTGGTTTATAGTGGATACTAGTAGAGATACTATTACCAGATATAGATAGTTCAATGTCAAGAAATGCAACTTTGGTAGCAGAAATTTCGTGGGTGAACTTGATTGCCGGATGGTAGTCATTAACATAGGATATAAAGTTAGTGAGTTCGTCATAATTACACGAGGCTGTTCCCACGCAGTCATCAATGTAGCGCTTAAACATATCGGGTTTGGTACCATCATATGAATCGAAAATACGTTGTTCTAACCATCCAACAAACAAGCAAGCAAAGCTGGGTCCCATTTTAGTTCCCATAGCGACACCGGATATTTGCTGATAAAAGTTACCATTGAATTATGGCGGCCGGTAAATTCAAATCCCTTGAATGTGCGAATAGCATCGTTAGTATCATTAATGTAGGTAGGAAGTTTCTTGACGATAGGAGAGAGCACGCTATCCAAGTATTCACTGATGATGACTGTAGGACAGTTGCAAGTTGAGACAATAGGACGACCAGGAGAGTTATCTTTGTGAATTTTCGGTAACATGTAGAATTTAGAACAACTAGGGCGTTGATTAATTAAAACAGATGCACTTGAAGGTAATTCTTCGTTAGCAATCATATCATTAATAACAGACTTAACATGGCGTTGGTCATCAGGAGTAGGATCGAATGGTACAGAAATGTAAGTGTTCCTATCAGAAAGTTGATTACCTTCACATATGTACAAGTCCTTGCGCCAGACAACATTAGCACCACCCTTATCGGCAGGTTTGATGATCAAATCGGAGTTGTTTCGAAGATTAAACAGAGCTTTCTTCTCACCAACAGATAGTGATTCCGATCGGGAGCGTTGTTTGAGAACATTCTTGTTAATGTCATGGCGGCATTTGTTGATGTACAAATCAAGTGCAGGGAATTTTCCTGTTGGAGGCAGGGTTGCCATTTGGCCTTTTTGACGGCCAGATTCCTCAAATCTGGCCGTATAAAAATTTGTCTGGCCGTAGCATTTGAAAAGTCACGGCCAAACTATATTTGGCCGAATTTGTCCGAATTTTTGAAAAGTTTACATTTTTTTTTTCAATATAGGCCTAATATAACGTAGACTTGTTTTGGATATTTTGTTTTTGTTAGCTTAAATTCTATATTTGATTCTAACCTTTTACCTTTGTTTGTACTTGCACTAAACACTTATCTATGTTCCCCGGTTCAGCCAATTTGACGTACGAGAGTTTATTTAAAAGATGACATTTAATAATTTAAATTGTTCGGATGAAATATATTGTTTATGAAGTTTATCCTCGTTTAAGCTTTATGAA
>NW_022746294.1:0-517 GCF_011630105.1 Anneissia japonica
CATCAAAGTTAGTCCAGATTGCTGCCTTTTATAATCTGTGTATATTGTTTATACTAACACGGCTTTATTACAACTTTTATAATTATTTTTGTTACTTGGAGAGGAACTTGATCTAATTTAGGTTAAAAAAAAACTTGACAGCTTGAGTACAAAATTGAAGATTGACATCATCAGAAGTACTGTAATGGCTTACTAAGTCACAATAAACCAGATGACTTAGTTTTAACGACAATAACAATATAATCATCATTTTGATATTTTTACAAAAAGTTAAAATTAATGATAATTAGAGTAATTTTAATATTGATTTAGCACATTTTGCTAAAAGTTTCTGTGCACTTTATATTAGAAATAAAAAATCTGGAATTGAGCAAAATACAGTATTAAAAGATGTTCTGTGTTGCTTGAATGTGCTGATGTTAGTTGCTTGTCATTCCAAAGGGGAACAGAGCCACATGCAAATGACAAATGACATCTATTAAACTCTGTTGAGTTAAGTGACGTTAAAACAGAAACT
>NW_022746295.1:0-889 GCF_011630105.1 Anneissia japonica
CTACGACCGTCAGGGAGAAAAGGCACAATTCGTTGGGGACTACTTTCGCAGCCTTTTAATCGAAGCTCGACCACGCCCACTTTGCTTTCGTCTGGGGAAATCTGACACCTCGTCGTGGTTAACCCCCCCCCCACCGTCGGGCAAATCCTGGCGCCACCCCTGAATATATTTGAAGAGTATAATAAATCAGACTGTTACAAACTTGTTTAAAACTTGTTTATTTTCTTGTTGAGTACTTTTTAGTTTTTAATCATATACATGGTTGCTGCAAGATTTTCCATGATTTTTCCAGCTGGTGGGAAAATTGCCTATTTATATTTATAGTGGAGAAAGTGGCCATTTTCATCTAAAATGTAATTAATAAGTAATTAGTAGAGTTCTGCACAGTACACTATAGGAAAATTATTATACGAAGGTTAGATTTAATGCTTGAAAAAAATTCCTGAGGGTCTGCAAGGCCCGAGGAAAATTTTTTAATGCATTATTTAACCATAGTATAATCATTTTCCATTTAGTGTACGATGCATGCTCTACTAACGATACGATGAATAAATTATGTATTGTGTTAGAAAGAACTTGTTTGTAATGCTATCTTGATAGACTTTGGTCAATCAAATAAATACACTTTTCAGCATTCGAGAGAGAATACAGTCACTGACGTCCTTTTTGTTTTCGTGCATGCAGACAGGCAAAATCGTGCGATGATTTCATTAACTAGGCTACGGCCTAGTAGTAGTAGGAGGCGGCGGCCTGGACGGCCTCTTGCCTAGCCGTAGGCCTACATCTAAATTTGTTTCTTGAGTCTTTAAAATAGGTCTAGAATACTCCTATTAAACGTTCAGTTTGTTGTGTTTATGATGGTCCATTGATTCAATGAATTCCTTAATAG
>NW_022746296.1:0-678 GCF_011630105.1 Anneissia japonica
GACAGGATTTCTTATTGTATACCCTGGTACAGTATGTGTTTATTTAAATTAAAAATGATGAAAAAGTTGTGGGTTATCCCCACAAAAGTTAAAAAAAAGTGGTGACATGGTCAGATAATTATGGTCATAAATAGGTCATTTAAGATCAATATTGTATGACATCTTAATAATAATCTTCTCAGATTGTTATTAAATAATCAGAACAGTGGCAAGATTCTACTAGTATACCTTATATACAGTATGTATAAAAGTATACAGACTATGCTATATATAAATTAAAATACTTTGCTGTGTAGTAGTATATAAATACAATACTAGTTAAAAGATAGAATAATAATAATGTTGTAATATATAAATATGTATCTCGACCACATGTCTCTGTGGTTGAGTTGGTAAGACCTTCACACGTTAAGAAAAAGGTGCTGAGTTCGAGTCCTGGTGGAGGCAAGGTTTCCTTTTCATTCGGATCAGATTTTTCTCTTCTGTTGCATTTATATTGTACATTGTTATTAACAAAATAGGTTTATCCCATTGGTCTATTAAATTAAATAAGTATATAAATTACAATTATTTTCTATTATTTGTTTTTATATTATGTATGCGCCTAAATATAATGTCATGTAGACGTTCAGCCCTTATAGTCAGCTAATTGAAAATTAATTTAAATATTGTTAATCC
>NW_022746297.1:0-819 GCF_011630105.1 Anneissia japonica
GGCTCTGCTTCAAATTATGGTAAACAAAAACAATGTGATGTTTATTTAGAAATCGTAATAATTAGTACATGATTTGTCATCGATATTATGATTTAAAAGTACAAAAATAATCCAAATTGGAAATTTAACTAGTATAATTACTGTCTGCTATCCCCATCTTAGGGGAAAATGTGGGTCATAAATGACATCGAAATTTGAACATACTGACACACTCACTGTACTGTAGGCCTAGCTTATAGGGAACTAGCTAGGCAAAACATGGTTTTAAAACATGATCGATCTAAGGTAGGAAGTTCTAACGTTGGTTATTAGTAAATTGCAACATTGCTCATGTGTTGAAAGCTGGTAAACTATATTTCACCTTCAATATTGTTTACAAATTGTTTATCAGCCCTACAATCCAGCCTACGATCATTGCAAAGCTAATAAAAATAACAATGACCTTCGTAGTTTAAAACATATCTGCGCGTAGGTTACGAGAGGTTACATGCAGATATGAAGCGATAATTCACGGGTGTACTGTATGCTGCAGTTTCGCCCATCATACAAATGCCTGCTTACTGTTGGTATTCGGGCACCGGGCAGAGGTATGCACTCACGGAGTGACTGCTCTAGTTTTGAGGTTGCTAATAGGCCTGTGCCACGAATTGGCTACATTCATATCCGTTCATTTGTAACATATCCTGTTTTTGTAGGTGTTGTTTGTGTTCATTGATGCAACTGTTGACACCAATGCTCGTATCTTGGAGTACTTTGGCCTCAAGGAAGATGAGCTACCATCAGTAAGACTCATAACTTTGGATGGCGACATGAAAAAAT
>NW_022746298.1:0-501 GCF_011630105.1 Anneissia japonica
ACCAAAGTCAATGAAAACGCTAATTTTCAAAATTTTATTTGTGTTGCATGTCTTTTTTTTTATTTTTTAAATCTGAGTAAATCTTAAATGCTATTATTTTTAGACCTTTTTTTTTTTTTTCCCAGGGCCAGTTTGCAGAATTCTGAAATGCGAGGATGCAACTAGATGTGAAAAAAAGGAGGCGATTGAATACTTTCTTAATAACCTTTGTGAAAAGTATGAGGGAAAAAGGCATTCGTACTTCTGTTACTATGATTCATGGTGAAACTACTGACGATTCTTATTGATACACTCTTGCATGGACCCAATCAATTTGAGGATATTCATACTTTGTAAAAACGTTAAATATGTGATATTCCCAATGCGATCAAAATGATGGAATATTCTTACTTTCCAAGGAGCTGGAGAAATTGAATTGTATAGTTAATAAGGGACATTAAGAAATTTTGATTTCATTTACCACTATTTGTATTTGCAATTGAAAATATTGCTTTCTCTACA
>NW_022746299.1:0-534 GCF_011630105.1 Anneissia japonica
GCCCAGATTGAGGTCTGTGTACCGACCTGCTAGTTTCTTCCATTCTTCCTGCCCGCGACCGATCGTAAAGTGCATGAAGCCTTCGGTGAATCCTATCCGGAGTCTGTTCCATTCGTTCATTCGCAGAGGAATTTCGCTGTCGTATAAATCCGCTCCAGAACCCGTGTTCACGTAGATGCTCGCGCGGCCGTCGAAGAGCAATATCGAGAGGGAGTCGGTGTGTCCTTTTCCTGTGAACACGTGCCCGTCCGTTTTTTCGGGTTTGATCGAAAAAGAGAGACTGTTTATGCGATCGTACGATGGCATCGCGTGCATCCCGGTGTCGTCGGTCAGACGATAGGAGATCCGGGGTGGTGTCCCCGTCTCCGGTTGGCGATCGTCGACGGCTGCGACGACGACGACGGGAGGCCGCATCGGCGCAGCTTGGCAGAAAGAAAGTCCTGTCGGTGCGACCGGTCGACCGGCGTTCACCACCAAAGGAGTAATGCATCCTTCGAGCCCCCGAGTCGTTCCGTTCAATTCGGCGCCGATGTG
>NW_022746300.1:0-1184 GCF_011630105.1 Anneissia japonica
CTTTACATAAGCCTACTTCAGAAACGTATTGAAAAACAAATAGGCCTAAGATAAACTTAAAACAGCCATTAATTTAGTCTTTTTACATTTACAGTACTTTTAAAATCAATCAAGAGGTTTTTGCTTTTCTCCTTTTTGAATTTCACTTTTGTGTAAGTAATATTGCGACTACACTATTGTGAGTGGAAATAATACCGTCTAATTTACGATCGAACAGGAAATAGGAAGCACACAAAACATTAGTAATATAAGCATTTTGATTTCACAAACATAAAAGTTATTTACTTAATTTATCAGTGGCAGCTCCAGGAAAGCAAATTAGAGGGGGGACAGGGAGGGACTTGCACAATTTGGGAAGTAGATCACCTTATTTGGGGCTGAGGAAAGAAAATTTATGATTATGACACACCTAGATTGCCGGAAATGGCACTCTCAGACCTAAATTCTAATTGTAATTTTCCTTTGTTTTTTTTCTTTTTTTAAAAATCCGCCACTGATTATTATGACGTCATTGCGAGATTGCGTCAACGTAACACTGGAGTTTGTAAACTTTTGGTATCACTTAATCGAAATAGATAGACATATCCGTGTCAAAGGCTATATACTTATTGTTTAATAATGGCTATATAAAATTCAATTGATTAAATATAATTTTTTGAAAAAAAAATACCAAAAAACAGTAATCCTATGTATGTAGAAAATATTAAACACTATATACGTACGGGCCATTAATAATATACAAAAGGAATAAATAGTTTATAATAGAAATTGTGTACTTTTTTTTTATAAGTATACACGCTTCCAATTTTAACAACGTTCAGTACATTGTTTTAACAATAATTTTAGCCTCTGATAACCGTTGCACCTATAAAATCGATCTAGTGGTTTCTGAGATGGTTACGAAATGTATAAACAATTGCGTTTTTACTCGGTTTTGGTCCGGAAAATACGTACAGCACTTAGAAAAGTGAACAGACAAAATTCATGAGTCGTGTAATTGTTATTCTTTCCATTCGCATTTATAAGTGGGGTTTTAATTATAGAAGAATGGTGAAAATTGGGGGGGACAATTGATATGATGTCCCCCTACTTTGAAAAGTGGGGGACACGTCCCCCTGTCCCCCACCAATCAACGCCCATGCACAAGACTAAATTATTAGTTTTAAATATTCCAGATTATTGTA
>NW_022746301.1:0-820 GCF_011630105.1 Anneissia japonica
CAACAATCTATATATATATATACCCTATCGGATTTTAATTACATTTTGATATACATATTTAATAATTTTTTGCTAGTCGTCACATATCATTTATTTTGCAAAAATAGCAGGAGCTAATTTAGGGTCTATATGGCAGAATTGCCTAATTGAAGAATGCTTGCCATCGAGGGGGCTCTCTCGGTCTATCGGCGAGGATTAAAGCAGGGATTAAAGAACTGCATAAAAATAGTAAATTATTACAGTATTTATAATATGAAATTGGATATAAAGTAGTGAAATCATTAAAAGAAAAATCTATAAATACAGTTACATGAAATTCGACTACTAAAAAGATTAAATGGAATTAAACTATACAGGAGGCTGTTAACTGTATTTATACAATGTTATACACAGGAACGCACATCACGCTAGACACAGAACGCGCATCGCGTATGAAACAAAATGGCTTCTAAATTCTCAATGTCGCAACTCTTTCTATCTATGGCTCTGTGTCGAAATACCGTCTGCCGCCCTCTATTTTCAATGTGTTTACATCTTTCAAGAAAGAAAGATGAGAAGGCTCCAAAAAAGCCTTCTTTTTAAACATGATGACGTCACTAAAATAAAAAATAAAGGGACATGTCCGAAAGAGAATTGATTTAGCTATAACATACTCACAGGTGGGAGACAAACAATCAAGATAAGCGAATACGTTCAAACGAGTATAAAAAGTAATAACGTCATCAATAAAATTAAATTTTTTCTTAATTCAAATAGCAATATGATGACGTCACAATGTCCGATCAGCCATTATGATCTATAAAATCGTATCTACAACTCA
>NW_022746302.1:0-718 GCF_011630105.1 Anneissia japonica
TTTAAGTACGTTAGAACAATGCGTTCAAAACATTTCATTATTACAGAGGTTAAAGCAATGGGTCGTTGACAACTGTTGATGTTGTCAGTTCCGGGCGCTAGGTGGAGTGCGACATCTAGCGTTGGTGCAAGCGCTAATGAGTATCACATAGATATCTTCTTTAGTGGCTGAATCATTCTCACTATATTTAGTACTCCTCTTCTACAGTTTGTTTTAACAGTGACTCATCTGTTAATTAAATCATTTCAACATTTTATTTAAAATAAAAACTGACTCCAAGACAAAGATTTGTGAAAAGAATTTAAGTGGATGGAGACTATATCACCGATGTAGCATGGCTGGAATATAGGTTCACAATATCAAAAAGTTTGAATAACAAGGCTATAGCTGAATTGACTGGAGCTAGAGGACCATGTAGTTGGTTGGCCTAGGCTAGCGTTTGACTTGCATAGGAGAATACTAATTTTACATACTGTACTTATTACATGGTTACGTGTAAAGCTATTTTCTCCAATCATAGTAATATTTCTTGAGAATATAATTTTAACAAGTTGTACAAACTTAAATGTTGAAATAGTTTGACCTGTGCTTATATTATTATTATAATCGAATTAGTTTTGCCTAAGCCATACAAATTTATACGTACTAGCGACGTTTTGTGTGCTGTCAGCTACACTTCATCAGGCAATGAACTGTTGATGTTGTCAGTTTTGATCTC
>NW_022746303.1:0-705 GCF_011630105.1 Anneissia japonica
TCGGAAAGAAATTTTTAGAAAATATCAGTAGCCATACCATGTTCTTTACTAGTCCGACTTTTTAAATCACTAGTATAAATTCCAAGTTTGAAAATTTAACTGGTCTAAAATTATTTCAGAGATCCCAATTCTCCCGAGAATTGCGGGTTTCTCCCGATTTTTGAGGCCGTCTCCCGCCCTCCCGATTTTTATTAATATCTCCCGATTTTTTGAAATATCCCGAAAATTTCACGAAAAATGTGATTTCCACGATGTCGTAGAGCAATGAAACAAAATTTCTTATCTTAAGCCAATATACTATGGCGCTCGCTCAGCCATAAAATGTCATAAACAAGGCCAGGGAGTTGTTATTTAAGTTGTTTATCAAAATAACAACTCAGGGCAAGGCAGGCCTAGATCCGTGGTAGAACCGCCTTGTTTATTCTCCATGCTACGATCTTTTGCATCCAGTGCCGGCCGACCTCATTCAATGAGATGGATGTCAGTTGAGTAAATAAATTTCAACAAATAGTAACGAAATCAGAAATCACATGGGAATGGATGGGACCCGAAGTTTTCGCCGCGAAGATTTGGAACAGAATCGGTGCATAAAAATTACTTTTTCGTTCAAGTAAGCTTCAGTTCTTTAATAACAATATTTAAAAAATTATAGTTAATAGGTTTTGGTACTAAGCAGTCTTCCGAAAAATGAAGTTTATTTTAATA
>NW_022746304.1:0-3069 GCF_011630105.1 Anneissia japonica
GATCCGTTCCTTCGGCACCGCATTCCCGCAACGGATCCAGATACGATGCCCCGCACGGTCCGATTAGGAATTTCAGGTTGGTGAAAAACGAAATGTTGGCGGACGCGCAGAGACTTAGCCGGCACGCCGACACCAGACTGGATTGCTCTCCGACTTTGACGAACGTCGCGTACAGGAAGGCGGGCAGGAATATCGCGTACCAATCGACTATCGGGTGAACGTTCGCCTGAAGAAGAACGTCTACCACGAGCGAAGTCGCGATGCAGGACGATATCAGCGAACATAACGTCGATTCCTTCATCATAGGTGGCCAGCCGCGTCGGTGACCGATGACGTTCATACTGAAGATAGGAATCCTACCTTTTTTCCTCTAAGGAAGGGGAGCCTGGAAGTGAAAATCGACCTCGCCGTCTGCCAGATCGTTTCTAACGACGGGACATCGCGCGAACCTGTACACGGCGTTCATGCACTTCCGGAAATCGAGCGCGTTCTTCCACCCTAGATCGGAGTACAACTTGCGATAGCCCGCCGAAGTCAGGACGTCGCCTGCCCTGAGTACCGTCTCCTCCCCTTTCTTATCTCTGACGACCGGTTCGCCGAAATAAAACGCACCCGATTCGCCGGGTTTGACAACGAAGCAGCCTCTCTCTCGCTTCCGTCGTGAAGTCAACGGATCTCATGGCGATCTCGCGAAACCGCACGTCCGGCGCAGGGAGTGGCAGGGTCAGCACCAGTATCCTGTGTCGTTCCGTGGTCCTCCATGGGGGTTTCCTTGCGCTCGCCGTCAGCGCTCTTCGGTATGATTCGGGATGTGCGTATTCCGGGTGGTTGGTGAGCAGCACATTGTAGAACAAGGCGCTGACGTCCCGAACGTCGAACGTCGTCTCTCGGTCGCCGTACCTTACCGGAATTTTCGAGTAAGGATCGCCTTTCCCTGCGCTCGCAACTGCCGCGGCGGATGCTGTCGCGAACGCGAATCGGATGCGATCGGGATTCGTGCAGCACAGTTTTCGGTACACGTACGCGGGGAGTCGGTGAGCCGTGAGAAATATGCTCCCTTCCTCCTAGTGGTAACAGACGAGAGTGTCGGCTTCCATCAATATCCATTGTTTCGGGCGGACTACCGATCGCAGAGCTCGGCGAGCTTGCTCGGTTGCGACGAATTCCGAAAGCTTGATATCCGAGTCACCGTTCGTCAACGTGGGCAGGATATCGTCGTCGTCGTCGTTGTTTTCAGCTTCGTCGGTCACGTCCCGTTCGATCACCCTCCACCCATCCCAACCTTCGTGACCTGAGACGAACCAAGAAGTATCTAACCTGATCGTCTTAATTTTGGCGGCTGCGGCATTTCTTGGATACGCTAATCTTCGTCTTCGTGTCCTTTTCCATGGCGAATTCTTTTTACGGTGTGCCACCCTTCGAAGGTTCGCCGTGATAAAGAACTTGAAAACGCTACGTCATCCGTTCAAGGACCGCTGGCGTACCCTCGACTTCACTGAAGTGACGTCATGTGTTTTTTGAGCGATGACGTTGACAGATCGATAACATCTCACGCGCTATTGGCGGAACGAGTTCTGGTACCCCTTGACGTCACGAACGTTCGATGACGTATGCGAACTGTTTTAGCATATAAGTGCACCGCGATTCGAGATCGGGAAACATACCGCAAAATATGTCGTCCCAAGTAGATCACAGACTTCAATACAGGTTCAAATCGGAAAAGGACTGGTACGCCGTCGATAATGTGGATTCCTACGGAGACGCCAAGAGAAAGATCATGGAACGAAAAGGCATGAACAGAAACGAGTCGATGCTCGTCCTGCATCTGGAAGACAACGAGACACCTCTATCCGACCAGGAACCGATAGTCAGAAACAGGAGGGTGATCGTCCAACGGCGTCCGTGCGGCTTCGAAACCATCGCCGAACATGAGTTGCTGAATGAAAAGATAGCGGAGAGAAAAAGGATGAGCAGGGAGGACGATATTTACAGAATCAAAAGTCTGTTCTATCGCACTCACAGTCTCGTTCGTGGCGTCGAGCACGACGAGATAGGGCGACACCCGGAACAGGATTCCTCTCCCCTAGAATTCGCCGACATCCTGATGGCCGACCTGGCGAAAGCCGACTCCCTGGACGACATGAACGCCTGCATCGAATCTCTGCGAAGAGCTAGGGCGACGTATCCCGACTATCTACACATCTTCGGATACGAAGGAGACGACCTCGATGCCATTTTCAACGTTGCTTTGGGCATCCACCGAACTCCGGAAGTCGGCCGGAAATCCTTCGATTTGGCTACAAAAACACGTAAGCGTATGTACAGGGAGACCGCTAAGAATCTCATCGATTTGGAATTCGCCGTTTGCAATCTGAGAAGATGGCGTGACGCCATCTTTCCCAATTCGAACGACGAGAATACCATTCTTTTGACTATAAACACCATCAGAAATCTGTTGTTGGCCGTTCGCAACGTCGGCGACATCCACGTCTGTTACCGAATGACTCTCGGACTGCATGAGGCGACTAGAGATCTCCGGCACATGCATTATTACTTCTCGAATATGATGGAAGCCCTAAAGAACATGCTGTGGGACATTAAATTATTATAGTTTTGATATCTTTAACTTTCTGTTGAATCGAAAAATAAAAATTACTAAATAAAATGAAATTATTCGTTTGTTGTGTGAATATTATTAGCATCTTCCAAACTTGCATAACGCGCTATACAATTCGCTGCGCTTAAAATTAAAAGAAATCAAGGATGACGATGATGGAGGTTCCCGTCGAACTGTGCAACGCAGCGAGAGAAGCAACGAAGGACGAACCGGCGATCAGGTTGCAGTTATCCAACATTTCCAATTTTTGGGACGAAGTCATGCACGGAACGGAATGCAGACGTGAGATTTGCGGAAATTGCAAGAAGAGCACGCCGTGCAGCCGATGCGTGTTATTTTTGTGCGTCGTCTGCGGCGAGATGTCCAGTCGCGCTCGGATCGACCGGAGTGTCGACCGATGTCGCACTTGCCACAGCGACGCCGTTCGCGCCTCCAGACGGAGAGATTGCGTT
>NW_022746304.1:3102-3803 GCF_011630105.1 Anneissia japonica
AGTGGAGCCCGCGGTATTGGATTTCGTGACGATCCTCAAACTCGTGCAGGTCGAGCTGGCTCATCACGATCCGTACGAGATATCCGTGGCAATGAACGGATTCGAGGACGAGAAGTACCGTCTCGGTAAGACGTTCGCGAACAACCTTCTCGGTTTGCCTTCCTTGCAACGGTTGACTCTGGTGGACATGCCGATCGTCGACTCTTTCGTGATGACCCTGATTCGAAAGATGAACGTCCTCCTGCACGTTCGGTTGGTGAGATGTCGCAAGTTGAGGTTCTCCGCCGTCGTCGAAGACGAAGACGGCGGAGAGCGCGTATGCGACGATAACTCGCCTCCGATCCTCTGTCTGGAAAAGTTGCACGTGTCTCCGATCAGGCTAGCGACAACCTTCGACGGAGTCGTTTCGGAGATCGTTCTGAGAAATTGCGAGTTCGACGCGGACGAGCTCACGACCCTTGAAAAAATGAAGGTTGTAGTGGAATGATGTCGATCCCATGTATTTCAGATTTAGACAAAAAAAATTATAAATGATAGGGGAAAAATACCTAAAAAATTTTCGGGTTTTTTTTTAGTTTGTGAAAATTTGCGAACTTGACGTTGAATGAGCGAGTGACAGGCGAAAATAGAAAGATTGAGGCAAGGTGACAATTTTTATTTTTTTTTTCGTATTTTTTTTAATCGACTTTCAAACAAGCGTA
>NW_022746305.1:0-884 GCF_011630105.1 Anneissia japonica
ACTTACAGAATGGAATAAAATCTGACAATTGTAACATTAACAATTTAAGCAATCTTAATAATTAAAAAAAACACATATATTAATGTTTAATTTTGTTCACGTTAAAACACTGACATAAAACATGAGTACATACTGTATACCTAATCATAAAAAATTGAAATAGAAAAACCACATTACAGTATGATTTTTTAAATGTTAAAAATTTATTTTGAATCCGACTAAAATCAAATGAATGCACGATGGCGTGTATTTCGATACTATTTTCTTCAGAACCATGCCCAAGAATTAGGCCTACGTTAAAATTAGGTGGGGTGCAGCATCTGATATCAATTATCCACAATAGGAACAATTGGTATTGTTGAGTGACAGACTTCAGTCAGTCCTTCATATTTGTATTGGGGGATATGTTTGAAACCCGTCAGTGACAAGGATGCATCCAATGACGTGATTCACCAGTGACATGTCGGTCCTTTTCAAATATTTACTTTAATAATACTAATTAGTCATAATAATGATAATAAATGTGAACAACAACAATATTAATAGTAATATTTATTTTAACAATACTAATAGAAATAATATGTTAATAATAACGATATTTGAATATCTATTTTAATAATACTAATTAGTGATAATAACATTGAAGGTGATAATAGCAATAATAACAGCAATAATAAACTAGATTTGAACTCGTCACTGAGGACGAGTTAGGTGATCCGCCGTACTTTGACCCTCACGAAGCACGCACGGTTCTGATTGAAAAATATTATATGCTAAAATATGCTCTATTTAAGAGTAATTTTGAGCATTTTAAAAGGTATTTTAAAGGAAAAGAGTAATTTTGAGCATTTTAAAAACTTAAGAATGTGTACACATACGTCTTA
>NW_022746306.1:0-1098 GCF_011630105.1 Anneissia japonica
TGATATTTTATGAGAGATAAATGTATCAGCTTCAAAATGGAAACGATTGCGCAGCCATAGTGATTTACTGTATGTAGTGCGCATCGAGAAAAGAAGGTGCTCTCCATTTCGCCATGTTCAATTTTTTGGTAAACAATGCCTGCTGAAAATTTAATGGCGGAACACATGGGACTTCAAAGGCATCGCGCAAACGTTCTTCACGCGCTGCGGCAGCTTTGATCTTGGTTCATTTGCATAGCGCTGCGTGCGCGTAGCTTTTTCGAGTGATCTCCTTCTCAATAATACCTCCATGGTACTACTGTCACTACTACCACAACTACAATCACTACCATCACCACTACCTCCACTGTCACTCAAAAGTTTGGAGATAACACGGGAAATGATAATCCAGTCGACACCAATGTAAGATATCGATTAAACATTGTAATTAATTTGTTTTATGACTTTAACAAATGTTATTATTTTTATTAATTATATGCATATATGGCTTTTACTTTAGGTACCTGACGCAAACGGTTTGAGCATTGTACACATAATATGCATTGCTGGAGGTGGTGCTGTAGTGTTTGTGATCTTCCTTATGGTGGGCCTAGTGTTGTTAAAGAAAACTACTAAGCGACACAATGTAAGTCTATGGTGTTTTACACATATCTTACCAGATTATATTCCTTACTTGCAATCAGGCTAAAGATATATTATTCAATATATGCTGCACTTGACAGGGGCGGATTTAGGGGGGGGGGGCGGCCCGGCCTCCCCACATTTTGGGAGGTAAAAAAAAGAAAAAAAGAGAGAAAAAATGTTTTGTTCGGGCGTCTAGAACACAACAATTTCGCGGGGGCATGCCTCCAGACCCCCTAGGACAGTGTTGTCTCGATCGGCCCGACTTCACCCACCCCCCTTTTTTTATATTTCTGGATCCGCCCCTGCTTGAAGAGATAACTCTAAATCGCCTTGCGGTAAATGCTTATTGCGGCAAGTCACCAGACGAGCAGCGACACTAATTTCGACGTACGCCAGTAAAAATCTCGATTTTTTTCAAGGACTCGAGATGAATTTTTTGGAGAGCGTTGGATCGTTTTCGGTTTTCAGCCCGAA
>NW_022746307.1:0-1228 GCF_011630105.1 Anneissia japonica
CAAATGTAATAATAATAATTAAACTTACCTAGATTGATTCCGTGCTGTTAGTTACGATCAACTGTAAAATTCACATGCAATCGTAAGATATCATCACGTGACGCTTGTTGACGAATCAGCTAGTTAATTCCCTGGACTAGGTACGCGGTACAATTCGGTCAATAGAACATTTTTTCGTTTTCATTGGAAATTGCAATAAATCATTTATGATCTAAATATAAACTTATGTATAAAACAACGTACTAAAGGTTTACCGAAAAAAAGGACCAATATAAAGGTGTTTTTTATAACAAAAAGTTGGCACTATTTGAAAGTAGACTTTTACAAGACGTACTGAGGTTTTGAAAATTTTCTTGACTATGATTGGTCAATAGTTAGGTAAACGTTGGCAAGGTCATCTGTTGTTGCCGGATGATAAGTTTCGTGAGATTTGCTGAGCAAATCAGAGGAATATTACTCCCGGTTTGCAGGAATTACAGAGCTACAGCTATTGGAAATTACTGAACTGAATCATGCCAGAGCAGTTCCATGTATGACCCAGACAATACTGTAAAGTCTAGGCCTGAGACATTGTAATAAAACATTTCATTCTTCTAGGCCATTCAAGCTATTCCTGGCAAAATTTCACTAAAAACTGACTTTTTTTTTAGAAAATATGCATTTGCATTACTCAAATTATTATAAATCATGGAAAAATATTGGCATGAATTTTAGTTTTACACAAAAGAATTTAAAAAAATGAGAAATACAGACTATTCTCATAAAATATTACCATTTTCTCGACGAATCCATCGTTACTAGGCAAATTTAGAATTCTCTATATATATACATACATACATATATGCATACATACATACATACATACTGTACATAGAAAAACTTTTTGTTGCAATTTGTCCAACTTTAGTGCTTGAAATCCGTATTTCTGATGGACTATTAGAAAAAAAAATATCCTAAATGATTAGTTGTTACTGACTTGTGTGATTTTGTTACAATATGGTTGTTTGGGCGTAGTTTTGCGTACGTTAACGTTCCCAAAATATGAAAATATTTTTAATTTGCGTACGTTATTATAACGTTTTTACAACGTTTTGATGCAAACATTAATCTGCAATAAAAAACGCAGTTACATGGCGATGTTTTAAAATTGTTTTTAAAACATATCACAAAAACGAAAACAATCTTGGGAAAATTAATGCACATTTGGTTGTGATACCGTAACGTTCAG
>NW_022746308.1:0-632 GCF_011630105.1 Anneissia japonica
CCCCCCCCCCCCCGAAAAAAAGAACCGATGAACCAGAACTTAACCAAAATCACAAGAAGGTCAGCAACAAACCATCATTTGTTTAATTTAATGATATGGATTGTGATCGTTGGTGATGATGAAAATAACATAGATTCGACGGAACAAACTGTACCGTACATAATAGAAAAGAAGTCATTGTAATGTTAGTATTATTTTGTCTTTTATATGCCTATCTATCGTTATAATGTATAGTGTCCCAAATCCATCCATCCATCAAATAAATTCTCGAGAACAATGTGGCCTACATTTGCAATTTGCAAGACTTATTAATGAAGTTCAAAAACGTTTTCAAGCATATATAGGCCACACTAACATTACTCTCCTCCAACGTCCAAATGTAAGCATATATCAGGTTTAGAATAACAGTAGGCCTATGATCTTTAAATTTATATAGTAGATTCCGTTTAGAAATAGCCTACTTAAGTTGAGGGCGTAACACAATAATGTTCCACTGATGCAAAGGAGTGTGTGAAATCAGTTATAATCGGATTCGAATTCCTCAACGAAGCCCAAGTGCCTCTGCAGGACAGAATGTTTTGAATCTCGCTTGGGGCAACATTTTTTACATTTCCACTTTTTTAACATTCAAA
>NW_022746309.1:0-554 GCF_011630105.1 Anneissia japonica
CTTCTACTACTTCTTCTTGACTCTCATAATAATAGTACTATTTTACTACATGGCTAAAAAAAAAACACAAATACTGCCATTACTACTGATAGGGCCATCGTTAAATTAAGTCAGAGCCCAAAATATAGCATAATTCGAAATTATTATTTTAAGAATTTATAACATAATACATAGCCTACTGATTTATAATAGCTGAGATGCACATTTCAGAATTAATAATCGTTTTTAGTATATCTTAAAGAATATTTATTGTCTACAAAATAAAATATGAATTACATGCATCTTTAGAAATACAATTTCTACAATATTATTCTTGTTTTTATGTAGATAAATGTTCGATAAATTCTTTCTTTCATAAAAAAAAAAAACAAAAACAAAAAAACGAAATTTAGCGCGTCTATTTTCATTCTAATCAATGGCGTTTGTAAACGTGCACGGACGTCATCGTCGAATCCCAGGACTTCCGACGGTAAAGCTGGCCTGCCTGCATAGGTCCGCCTCAGGCCAACCAATAATAATTAACAAAATGTATTTTTTTAAGTATAGGCCTATGG
>NW_022746310.1:0-954 GCF_011630105.1 Anneissia japonica
AACCAGAACGAACAAACACAGAACAGAAACAGAGGGACAACCAGAAACAACAGTACCACAACAACGAATCGACAGCATGCGCAGGGGAACGTACCGGTCGCGCGCGTAATTTTTTTACGCATGTGGTTATAGAAGTTAGGATTTGTTTTTCCAGGTTTTAGTGTTAGTGGCATGAGGGTCTTTTCTCCTTGTTTATGGGGAATTGAAACCGTCCATGCGCGCGCGTAAATTTTTTACGCAGATGTTATAACAGTTAGGATTTTGTTTTTCTTTTGGTTCTAGTTTAGCTGGTGTTTGGGCCATTCCTTGCTTGCGCGATTGTTGAATTGATTCTGATAAACTTAATAATTTTCACCATTTCTGATACTACTACAAGTTCCATGGATTATTGTTTGCAGATAATTTTTTTATTTATTTGGAGGGGATTATTGTTTTCTTATTTTTCTTATTCATATATGGTACCATACGCAATTCGTATGCTACATTGTATTTATATTGTATGATTTATTTGAGTGTGTACCATGCGCCATTCGCATGCTACAGGATTGAATCTGTTGTACCATACGCTATTCGTATGTTGGTAGATTGAATGTTTTATTTTTGACAGTGTTTATAATACAGATATATTTTTTTTTGCACCATACGCTATCCGTATGCTGCTGCTTTGCTGATTTCTTTGAGATATTTTTTTTTTTTGCACCGTACGCTATTCGTATGCTGCTGTGTTGCTTTATTTTTGGAATTTTTTTTATATACAGTATGTAACATATGCAATTCATATGCTACATGTTTTTCTTTTATTTGGGACACTATTTTTTTGGCTTCTCTTCACCGTACGCAACACTTCGTATGCTGGAAGGATGTCAACTGTCACAAGAATCTCATCAAGGGAGTCATCAATTGCTCAGGGAATATCTTCAGATGTCAACCAATGGAACAACCAGCTAAATCAAT
>NW_022746312.1:0-782 GCF_011630105.1 Anneissia japonica
TAAGGATTTGAAACTAAAATTATGTCAACGAGGCCAATAAAGTGATGAATTTTAACTTAACAATAAATATATTATTCTACAAACAAGATTACCATACATGCGTTAGCTAGTTGGCAGTTTCCATGTTTCAGTATGCCACGTATAGATACATTAAGAATAAAATGACGAAGTTAATGTGTGCAACTGATGTCATAAAATGACCGGATTTTCCAGCATTCGAATTGATTTTGAAGTAAATCGACTCGGCTATAAAGATTTTCAACTCAAATTTTCTTATTAGTAGACAAATCGTTAGGTAGTGTTTATTGTATCCACAGGTATGTGTTCTGGACAGAAGTTGGAACTGGCGTAATTGCAAAGGCAGGTACAGACGGTTCAAATCGACAAACAATAGCTAGTGGTCTCACGTGGCCGAACGGCTTGACAATTGACTACCCATCATCCACTCTATATTGGGCTGATGCTCACCTGCACTCCCTCCAAGTTAGTGATTTTAATGGTGATAATGTACAGACAATATATACCTCGACTAGTATGCTTCCTGAACCGTTCGCACTAACTCTCTTCGAGGACGTTCTGTACTGGAGTGATTGGACGATCGACGGTATAGTGGCGGCAAATAAACTCCACCCTAATTCAACTGCAGTAAAATTGTTTCCCGGTTTGCTACCTTATATGGGGGGTTTGATAATTGTTCATCCCCTTCGACAGCCAGGTAAGCGCTACCACCACACTGGAATACGATTTAGGTATCCGTATGTATCGGGTAGAATGTATCAGTA
>NW_022746313.1:0-1050 GCF_011630105.1 Anneissia japonica
AGCAGATTGACATCCGTCACTCATGATGCTACTGCTGCTTCTTGCTGGTACTAGTGTATACTACTACAATTGCTCATAAGAATAATAATAATAATAATAATAATAATAATAATAATAATAATAATAATAATAATAATAATAATAATAATAATAACAATAATAATAATAATAATATAGTAATAATACAGTAATAATAATAATAATAACATAAATAAATAAATTAATAATAATGATGATTATTATTATATTAATTATAGGCCTAACAGCAATAATCGTTCAGTATTAATTTCACTTCAATTAATGATAATCATGTGACATTTTCTGTACGAAGTATTCATCTTCCACAAAAATCAAATACTGTACAGGGTTTTCAAGGGAAGTTAACGATTCGTAGGCCGATTATTAAGCTCGACCCTAAACTGTCAGATTAATACAAATACCTATAGCCTGTAGTGTGATGTACAAATTGATCGGTAAATAGGCCTAATGCTGTGCATACTACAATAACGGCTTATGTGTGAGCTGACGGCCACACTATAGTCTGCATTGTTTTCAATCTGCTATAAAACAATAAAACCAACACAATCAAAATATTTTTTATTTGTAGGCATTGCAGCTGGATTATATCGTTATTTTCACTTGGGATATGGTAGGCATATGTGGTGGATCCATAATTAATAATAACATAAAAAATATAACAGGAGGTGTGGGAGTATGGATTTTTAGAATAATTTTTTAACAAGAGAATCGGCAATGTGGGGATGGAAATGGCAAGGAAATCAGAAAACAACGTTCTCGCTCCCATGCATCTACCATCATGAGCAAATCCACACTGTATTGTTCAAAACTATTACCACATTTAAGCATAGTTTGTATGATATTTTATTTGTTTCTTTTGTACTTGTAATTTTATTTATATCTTATAATATGTTTTCATGACTAGAGCAGAATAAGGTGAGATTTTTCATCTTAGCATATTTAAACATAAGAATAATAAATGTAAATATAACTCCTTGTAGAGCCCACAAAAGTAGAAAATCCACCACAAAT
>NW_022746314.1:0-1440 GCF_011630105.1 Anneissia japonica
TCGAGCACGGAGTAGACGACCTTTGCGAAAACCGGCGTCCGTCTTAACTTCTCCATGAACGCGTCAAAGCTGGTGACGGATCCGACCCCGCATTCCAATTTGTCCGATCCTGGGAAATTCGAAGGGTCCATCGCCTCCTCGTCTGTGTACTCGATGGTTCTCGATTCCGGCCACATTCCGCAAGTGTGCATCACCCAATCCAGGTATTCCGTCGGCAAGTATTTCAGCGACAACTTGTCGAGAAGTTGGACGATTCCATCGTCTTTGTCCAAATCCATATTACGGTTACGTATTGCCAGTTCGATCGACATCGTTGGAGTGAATAATTATCGGTTCTCATTAACGGTATTTATATAGAAAAAAAATTCACACATACGTACTCAGATGGTGTCGCTATATTTTCCTCTGTCCTTCGTTGCGATCGCGTCGGCGACATTTTTGGCAATGCTATGTGCTTTCACGCCCGACCTGGCAGTCGACGATGTCGAATTCTTGGGCACCGGGGCGGTTTCGAAGCTGACTGTGTCGGAAGGAAAGGTGATCGCCGTGCTCGCGGTTCTACCTGAATTGGCGACGTGCAGCATGCACGCTACAGACGATTTTTCGATGCTCGCTTCGGTCTTGTGTTCGGAAGGAAAATGCACGTTGAACGACGTCGGAGATTACGCGTACGTCAGGTGCTACAACGAGGACGGCAACTTCGCAGGCGGATCGGCGTTCCGCACGACGACGACGAGCGTGCCGTCCGACCGAAGCTTCCCTCCGCCGCCACTCTTCAGGATCGGGCACACGACGTTCGAGCACTCGACGCAAGACGGCATGGTCAGGGAAGTATTTACAGTCTTCGAAGGAGACGCGATATTCAGTTCAACATGAGTCTGAGACGCTTGCGTTCAATCCAACGCGTGGCGTCCGCGTCCACCGTGTGGTTGGTGAGATCTACGTTCGCGAGAAGAGCCAGTCTGACGATGATCGCGTGCGCCGCCTTCTCGTTCCTGTTCTACGAGACGTTCGCCGTCGAGAGATACAGGAAGTACGGATGCCACGAAACTTACGTCGTCGGTCAGGAAGAGTGTAAGAGACAGTCGAACTGGATCCGACGGGCTGATGAAGGTTGTGATCTGTGTCGGAGCGTCGTTCTTCGTCCTGTCCTTCCTGCCGTTCGTCTTCCTCGAATGGACGTTCGGCGCGAACAGGATGGCCGACGTTGCGGCGAACGTGCTCCGTTATCACTTTGACAGCGTCCTCTCGGAAAGCAGACCGGCGCCTCCCGACTTCGAGACGTACGTGCGAGTGCTCGGCTACCGGGGCAATGTGTCCGGGACGACGTTGCCGCGCCAGTCGGTCAAGCGCGAGATGTTCTGGAGAAGGGTGCTCACGTGCCAGCTGTCCGCCATGTACTTGGAATGGGCGTACTCTGAGCCGCCGAAACGGAAGCTC
>NW_022746314.1:1698-2997 GCF_011630105.1 Anneissia japonica
GATCCCCACGACATCGAAGACATGGTGTTCCTGATGTACGTCGCGAAGAGGTGAATAACGATTCCGAGTACATATGACGACATTATTACGTCATCCGTCGAAATAAAAATAATAAAGAGAGGAAACAGAACGCCAAGACTGATCATTTCGAAACACCTCGAGGACGAAATGCTGTCTCCCGAATGCGAACGGTTTGTTTCCGAAGAGCTGAACAAGTTCAGGAAGACGAAGTTGTCATTGATAAACTCTGTAGAATTCACGAAGCGGACGAAGAGAAGTACGCTCGAAGGCACCAACATCGAGGAGGTGGTCACGAACACGTGTTTCGTTCGTCTCCGTCGAACCGACGTGAGCGATCGGTACAAAGCGATCACTGCAAACATGTCGGTCGGCACCAAAATCTTCGTGTAAATTCGGCGTATTAATTAAAAATAAAATATGCTACATTCTCGGTACTTCGTGTTTTTTCGTTTTGATGTAACCGTATTTCTACCTCGGCTGCCTTTCGGCATACATACCGTCATCATAGTTATATTCTACTTAAGACTGTTGACGTCGTACTGTAGAACTCGATGGCGGACGACGAACGAATAAGAAATCTGCAGATGCAGATGGAGGAGAGAAAAGAATATATAGGAGTACTTGAAAAAAACCTTGGCCGTGGCGACGAAGAAGAATGACGAATTGCTTAGAGAAAGGGTGTCGATACTCGAAGAAGAAAAAAGAACTTTCATCGCATCTGTCAAATCTTCAATGGAGTCTGTTCTTTGCTTTACCTATATACTGGTATTGTGGTTCCTGATTGAGTTCATTGTGGAAAGGTATCGCAGTTTGACGAACTGATGGAGCAGAAAAAATGTACAGCAACCAATATAATAGAAATTGTACATTATACGACGTTTGAATGAATAAATTACGTAAAATATTTAAAAAAAATAATTATGCTCGTGTAAGTTTTTTTGTTGTTATTGCGCTGACATACATAAAAACATGTAGATCGCCCTCTATAATACTAGGAGATCAGATCTTATGCCGACATTCGCAAAAAAAGAAACACAAAAGGCACACAAGGTTTAAATTTTCAAACCTTTATTTAAACAATTAACAAGGGGTCGCACCTTTCAGGATCGTCTCGCATTCTCTCGCCGTCGATTTCAAGTGTAGGTGTTGGGCGAAAAATTTTCTGTAACGTTCTGCGATCCGACGACGGAAATTTTTTTCGCGCAGTTTGTTTGCAGACTTCCAACAGGCTTGTTGGGTTCCATCTTTTTTGGAATTTCGCATCCGATCTCTGTGTAA
>NW_022746315.1:0-1541 GCF_011630105.1 Anneissia japonica
AATAATGTGATTTGAGGTGATTTTTAACTATTAGAGCTTAATTTTTTTTTTGGCAGGAGGGGGGGTGCGAGTACTTTTTGAGAAGGGTTGCGTGTGTCCCTGCCTACACCACTAGATACCCCACTGCTAACTGGCAATTTTTGATGAAATCCCCTTAGCCCTAAGACTACAAATCAGGTAAATTTTTATCAACTTTAATGAATGTCATTGTGCAGAATTGAATTGTTGCTATGAGGAAAATTAAGTTTATGAATTAAGGATTATGAAAAAAAAACCCCAATAACAAATCTACAGTATAGTGTCTTTAAATGTTCACTAATATAGACAAGGGAACAATCATGTAACACTAACAGTTAATAATGCAGTGTAGCGGGAGTATAAAAAGGTACAACCCCCAGAGTGATTTGAAAAGTAATACAATTGACTAATGATATTGTTTTTGATTGCATTCCACACTGCGGTGCACGCCTTCATTGAAGTCGGCCTAAAGGCCTGTTTGTACTTGCAACGTTAAGATAAAAAGCTACAGTATATATTTTATTTTCTATATCGACAATTGTTTGTAGCATTTTATCGTTATCGATCGTTGCAAGTATAAATGGCCCTTAATGGCAGCGCTGCTGTTCATGTTCGTACTCGAAAGTAGTTTAACTAGGTTTGAAGTCCAAATATCTCGTCCTATCGTCCATTTGAAATAATGGTGGCTGTGTTCTTAGAGTCTTGTAACCTGTGTTTTACTTATAGACTAGACCAGTGCAAATTTGTATTTTAAACGGACAATGTGCATGCTAATCTAAGATATCATGGGAAAATAAATACCAGATGTGGGTCCATTGCGAACCTACGATACGGTACTGTAGTCTCTATGGGCCAATATTATGATAGCTTTGTGGAAACTAATTTCATCTATAATCTTAAGTACATAATTATCTATATAATTACCATATTTGCTTGCAATATTAATTATATTAATTATATTACTATTACTAATATTAAATTGCAGTGGGATAAAGACAAGAACTAATGTAGTATTTAAAAATATTAAACCAACAGCCGGCCAAACGACATACCGTAATCATCAGTATTGTATGTATAATCCTAAGCCTAAATTCATTGAAAACAGAATAAGTTTTGATATGTTTTATGGTTTAAAAAGCACCTAGATTTATCTGTTATATAGTAGCAGAAAGTGGTAAAATTCGACTTAACAAATAATACGAAAATCCCTTGATAAAATTGAGGATAACTATAAAGTTAAAGTGTATATTTGAATGATGTAACTTTTCTAAATATTGATCAATTTTCAAAAACATTTTTTAGATGAAAAGCTAGAGTCAGACTGCATTGCTGCGCATGTGATATCACTAGATGGTACACCAGTGACCTCTGTACAGTCTGGGTTTGCATTCTTATTACCAGTGTTATGCTTGGCTTTCTAAATGAGGGGTGTTACATAATCAGACCAAAGTCAGCGATCGGTAAATAGGATAGCCATCAAAGGGCGTTCAAGGTGGAAATTTAATGACCCTATGCTAGAGCAC
>NW_022746316.1:0-542 GCF_011630105.1 Anneissia japonica
ATACTGTGGTATAGACAAGAAGAACAATTCCCAGTAAAAAATATTTGCGGGAAATTCAGTAGTTGATTCTGTTCGTTACGGACTGCCAATGCACTTTTTGACATCACACCACACCTAAACATGCGCTCCCGATTATAACTTCTTTTTATTGAAAATGTAGGAATATGTTAAGAGAGTATTAATTGTTGTAGCCTAGATTATAGGCTTATTCATTACGTTTGCCATGCCTGACCATTGTAAACGAAATATCTCTTGCTCACTCTAGATCACTAAACTTCCTAGGCCTAAGTACAATAAGCTAGTACGCGACCTTCGCAGGCCGCCGGCAGCGGGTAATAAGTTTTAGGTAAGTAGCAAATCTGTCACCCGACCTGTCACTTGTAACAGGGGGTTGGATGATCGATTACCCAAGTAGTCGGGTAGCAGGACCGAATTCGCTAAGGCAAGATTTTCGGCATGATATATTTATTCCTCCTCACTGCTGGGTATCTGAGATACATTCCTTTCATAAACCTAGCAAGTGGAGAATTTAGGTTGCTGAC
>NW_022746317.1:0-755 GCF_011630105.1 Anneissia japonica
TTTCATTAATTTGAAGTCCTAATAACGGATGTTTTTACCTCATCAATTGTTTCATTACCAATCATTTCATGGTCATTCAAAGTTTCCATCCATTCATCTCTAACTCGATGAAGGCAAGTTATGGTGGAGTGATATTTTCTGAAGGCATATTGGTCTACACTTATGAGATCATTTTCGCTTAGATAAATTAACCAATTGATTTTGTATTTCTCTTTCAACAATTTTTTTTAATATGGCACACCATGGAGATGGGTCTATAGTTAGTCATTGTCTGCTTACATCCACTGCCTTTAATAGATAGGTGTTGTTTTTGCGAGTTTCCAATCCTTAGGAACAATACGGTACCCAGACTAATAGACAAATTTATTATAGAGGAAGGAGATTTTGCAATATATCGCTCACATCACGAACTAACACAATTAAATTCAATTGTGTTAGTTCTTGAAATCAAAAAAGCGCGTCAAAATACGCGCTGTTGTCGTTAAGGACTTTTTGTGTGGTAAAGAATACAAAATTTGCTTGACAACCAATACGCGCTCGTTTTGACGCGCTACTGTGATTTCACGAACTAACACAATCTACTTTGATTGTGTTAGTTCGTGATGTGAGCGACGATATTGGAGGCAACCCTAAGCAATTTTGAATCAAAATAATGAGTATTTTGAATGTGATACATTTATGAACCGGAAGCCAATGAATTTGTCATAGGAGAGGTGTTAACATGATCATCAGTGTTTTTTCGCCATAAAAATCAG
>NW_022746318.1:0-637 GCF_011630105.1 Anneissia japonica
AGTCATCATAGCCAGTCTCAAAATTAGGCTAGGAAGTTTGTTTTAAACAGCAGACACGCTACAGAGCGGAGTGCGTTAAAATGAGTGTTTGTTAATGTTTAGTGATAAAGAATCATGAAACGTTGTAGAATAACTGACCTTTTTTCGTCCGCTGTTGCAAAGAAGAAAACGACAGATAGTCCTGGTGGGTTATTGATTTTAAAAATCAATTAGCCTAGCCTAGATGTTGACTAGCTAGGTTCGCTCCTTGTTCATTTAGATACAGAATTATACCCCGACGACAACAAAGTGTAGGCCTAGGCCTAAGTACAGTAGGACGTACTACAGGTAGGCCTTTTGTTGTAAAAGTTGAAGTGCATGTACAGGATGCGCCATAGGCCTATATTTAAAAAAATACATTTTGTTAATTATTATTGGTTGGCCTGGGACGGACCTAGGCAGGCAGGCCAGCTTTACCGTCGGAAGTCCTGGGATTCGACGATGACGTCCGTGCACGTGTACAAACGCCATTGATTAGAATGAAAATAGACGCGCTAAATTTCGGTTTTTTTTTTTTTTGTTTTTTGTTTTTTGTTTTTTTATGAAAGAAAGAATTTATCGAACATTTATCTACATAAAAACAAGAATAATATTGTAG
>NW_022746319.1:0-1069 GCF_011630105.1 Anneissia japonica
TTATCTTTTTGTACCGCTTTGGTCTTCCTCAAACATTAATATCGCCCTCTACTTTTGCGAATCTGCTACAGGTATACCTTTCGGGAAGTTTATTTTGGCATTACCAAGGGAGGAGCCTGTGAAGCATTTATTAACCACTGGAGGATTGTCCTCTGCGCTTAGTAAATGAATCGGAATTACTATGTTAATCTACATATATAAATCAAGTAGTTGTTCTGGGTCAAAAAAATTACTTCACTAATAAGGGGTGGGCAGGGTAATACGGTATAAGACATAGGAACGCATATTTACTACTTTTGAACCAGTGCATCGGACCGGCCACATGACATAACGAATTGAGTTAGCGATAAAATCTTAATACCCAGCAACTGGTTTCGCATTACTGTATGAAGTAACGTCGGTATGATTAATAATATTGCACAGGGTAATGTTATTATTTATCTATTTCTTAATATATACATACATACATACATTAGTACATACACGCGCACACTCACACACACCCCACACCCACCCATTCACACACACACACATACATGTGAAGTAGCTATAACCGATGACATTGAAAACATACGCTATAAGTGGTGACATAGTTAATCTTCGTTTTTTTATGTTAAAAATGTGTGTAATGCTATATCTGTGAGTAAGCAAGGGATGTTTAGCAACAGCCCTAACATTGAGTAGGCCATTGCATATCTGAGTACGAGTATGCCACAAGATACCGCTGCTTATGTTTACAACACACAACGTGTTTCTATGAACTTGAAAAAATTCCTAACTAACGGTGACTTTTGAGGAAAAGCTCAGAAATCGCACCAGGTGGTTATATAGAGGGAGCTCTCACTGTTTAAAGCTATTTCGACAACTGGCGACGTCATCGCTTGCGAGTATGTCATCGCTAAACAGGTGTTTCTACACACGTGTGTCATCGGTTGGTATGGGTTAACCAGAGCACACACACACACACACACACACACACACACACACACACACACTAGGGTCCATTGGAAGCATCGGCTCGGCCTAGCCTAGCCTAGCCTAGCCTAGCCTAGCTTAGTCCAGCCTACCC
>NW_022746320.1:0-2339 GCF_011630105.1 Anneissia japonica
AGGTGCTGGAATTATTTTTATTTGTATTTCACAAAATGGAATTATAGTAATAACTATTTTATTATTTTTGTCATATTTGTTTACCCTCTTCGTATTCTATGACCAACACTATGTGGTGTGTAACCATCTGTTCATAAAATGATCGCTATTGTATCTTACATGTTATCTAGAAATTTCGTCACCAATCAATACCACTATATTTTTGTTATTTTTGTAGTTGTTCTTCCCCACATTGGCAGTGCAACTGAAGACTCAAGAGATCTAATGGCAGTATTAGCAGCGGAGAACCTGCTGGCTGGACTCGAGGACTTGCCAATGCCCCATGAAGTAAATATAGGGGTGGAATGATGAGAAGGATTATGGTATAAATCACGTAGCAAGGAAAACTTTCCTTTGGGACGCTTTTGACGGTGAATTCGGCAGTACACCTAAAGGGTAGCGAAATGAACATGCCTTTCGAATGTACAGGCATCTAAACATTGTGTCAATTACTGTTCGCATACATTTAATTATAATAGTGTTTAGTGACTAACTATTATATAGGATGAATCAAACAAATCAGCGTATTTATTACTTTTTTTAAATTATTTCATCTATAATTTGCATCACCTTAGGCCTAAGCCTTCTCTATGACAATCAATGTTGGTAATAGGCATAGCTGTAGCAAATTAAATGTTTCAAAATACAATACAATATAATGATATAATCAAATTCAGTCATTATGTTGGCCTGGCTTTTGGGCTTACATCGACGATTTTTTTTTCAAATTCAACAGAGGTGTTCCAGATTTGTACGCAAGCGATGCGTCTGCACTGTACGTTGCTCCATGATTGTTCTAACCGGGTGGGAAACGATGGAAATTACTGTTGAAATTAGTGACGTAACTCAATTACCTCGGTTGTATTCCATCATATATCGTTTAGTAGAGCTTCTTTAGTACAATCTCGAAGACCTTTTAAAAATTGCATATATTCTGAGAAAATATAAAATATGGTGCGATTAGGCCTACATTTTTATCTTAAGCAAAAGTATCATTGATGAATACGACTGTTTATTAATAAAATCCAAAGGTTATTCGTCTAAAATAAAAAAAAAAGTACATTTTTCGCAAACAAATCAAACCCACATTAAAGGGGCTTTATTACAAAACAGCGTGGTATCACACCACATTCGATAATGCAATTTGGTTATTCAACTTCTTTTTGGTAAAGTTACAATTGCTTTAAGAATGAATAAATTTGGAAAAATTTGTGTTTGTTCTCCCGACTTCCTATCTTTATCTCATTTTGTAACGTATATTTGAATTTCACAAATTTTAAAGATTATGAATACACCACAACAAACAAAAGTAGAGCGGTTATACTGAAGAGGTATGGTTTTCTGCTTGTGGTTGTTAAAACACGGCCAGTATTGATTTTTTAATTGGGACTCTGATCGCTCGCCTCGAATAACCCTCACACGAGAGTTGCTGCTTTTGTTGATACTTTTGCCATTAATTCATCACATCTTCAAAACTTTTCGATACATTATAATAAGGTAAATATACCAGACATTTTTACCGCGTCAATTCAAAATTATCAAAGGTGCAAGTAAAAAATAAACCAGATTAAAGAGCTTTAGAAAATAAGAAAGTTTGAGATTCTTCTTAAATAGAACTAACTTTGCGGACTGTTTAACAGAAATGTGTACCGGTAACATGGTTTCAGAGAAGGGAGGCCTGAACAGAAAATGAGCGTACTACTAAAATGTAATAGATACGTACCTGTTCCTCCTGTTCCTGTTTTTCCTAGATTAGAAAAAGCTTTATTTTTGTCTTTGTTCGATTGTATAACGATATACCTGCAAATAAACAAGAAAACAATACATTGAATCATTAAATTACATATGATGGCACTGTCGAAATACATTTAAAGTCAACTGATGGTAACGTTATCGTAATTACCCAGGAATTAAAAGAAAAACAATCTCATTCTTTATCGAAAAACTACTAAGTTAGGCCAAATATTTATTCGTTTCTGCAAAGTTAGTTGTTTTACCTTGTCACGATTTGTAAATGGTAGCTTCGTAAGTGTTGTAGTGCCCTCACAGCACCATTAAATGCGTTGGAAAGTGCTTCGGAATTTTGTCTTAAAACTATATAGAGAAAAAATATTAGTATTAGTAAATGTTGGGGAATGACTTGTGATAGTCAATTCAGTAGTAGTGTTATTAGCTAGTAGTTGTTAACGTAGCAGCATTCTGCAGAACAGCAAAAGCAACAGTAGCAACAGCAAAAATAGCAGCAGCAATCACAACAGCAGCAGCAACAACGACGAAATGAGCCACAAGAAAATAAAAAC
>NW_022746321.1:0-836 GCF_011630105.1 Anneissia japonica
GCGAAGGTCTTACCAACTCAACCACAGAGACCTGTGGTCGAGATACATATTTATATATTACAACAGTATTATTATTCTTTTAACTAGTATTGTATTTATATACTACTACACAGCAAAGTATTTTAATTTATATATAACATAGTCTATATACTTATATACATATATAGGTATTTCATAAAATCTTGCCACTGTTATTTAATAAAAATCCGAGAAGATGTATTATTAAGATGTCATACAATATTGATCTTAATTGACTTTTTTATGACCATAATTATCTGACCATGTCACCACTTTTTTTGTTTATCTTTTGTGGAGGTAACCCACAACTTTTTCATCACTTTTAATTTAAATAAACACATACTGTACCACGGTATACAATAAGAAATCCTGTCAAAAAATTAAATTAATTAAATTATGAGATTTTGAATATATTAAATTAAAAATATTATTTAAGTTTCATGAAAGTAATATCATAGTGTGAGCAAAACATTATTGCATATTCAATTATTATTATTATTATTATTAATATATATATATACTTATATACACATGCATATATACACATACATACATACATATACACCTACACACCCCAACAAACACACAATACATATAATTATATATATAATTATATATATATATATAATTATATATATATATATATTAATATTATACAATTCTTTTTGATATCAATTTATCATTTCACATTAAATACAATATCTGATATCAGACTTTTTCCAATATATAATGGAATATAATAAATACAAATATATGTCACTACTTTTGATGTTATTCTTTGACTATGCAGTACAGTAAACATATTTAAAAGAACAAAA
>NW_022746322.1:0-945 GCF_011630105.1 Anneissia japonica
TTCGGGAGAGATTCCGTTCCTGCGGTGGTGCACTACTGCTTCCTGTCGGCCGTCGGCTTCGGCAATGCGGTGCTGTTGGCGTACGCGATGAAGCGACTCACCGCCGACGACGACGACCACCACGATAACGAGAAGAAGAAAAAGAAGGAAAAGCAGAGGAAGATCTCCATTATTGTATAAGACCCGATGACGTACGTCATCGAACGTATAAGCATGGACGTAAATGAAAATATCACTTATTTTAATGAGATAGAAATGGAAAAACGTGTTGAATTCCTTGTCCTGTTGAATAACCAAAAAACATCGTACGTTTCAAGTAGCAGTTTGGATGAACTGACGAAAAACGTCGGCATTCTTTCGCAGCAAGAAGATCTAGATCGAATTGAATCTGGACGCCGTTCTTCCGATCTTCGAAAGAAAGGCAGCAGAAGTTGCTTTGAAATTGGTCGACAATCGCACAATCGACTTGGAGTTTCCCGATTTGAACACTTACGTGTACGTAGCTTCCGTTCTTTCGTTTCTTTTGGCCGACGACCTCGTAACGACCAAATTGGAATCCGCCGCTTGGGCTGCATTAAGAGAACGATTGGAATGCTTCGACGTGAAGAAAATCAACGAGTTTGCATAATTACTTGTACATTCCAACGAATCTTTCAGAATATCCGGCGACCCGTGGTTGAGGTTTCTAGCCATATGCTAACAGTTTCTTTTTGGAAACTTCGCCGCTCCCGTCCTTGACGAATACAGTCCCACCAACCCACGTTATAATCAATTGAAGGCGTGGGGGCACGATGAGAACGTGCTGCACATGCAGTTTTTAATGATGGGTTATACATATTTTACGTGCCGGATAACATTGTCCGACTTCATAAACGACCTTCCGACGCCACCGGAATTCGCCGACACGTCGATACCGTTTTTCGATTTCCTGAGAATTTGGAAATT
>NW_022746323.1:0-3605 GCF_011630105.1 Anneissia japonica
ATTCAAGGGGGGCATTTATTCAAAGAAATAGGGTACTAGGCGTCTTCCTGGTGGATTAGAATTTTATTATAATTATAAGGGTACTCTTTTAAAGATATACACTTCTTGGTGTTGAGCTAAATAAATAATATACAATGCGTTATAAGATTTTCATTTCATTTCCTCTCAATGTGTTTTTAACACAAATGTACCAAATTTCAGAATGGTTCAGAAATTACAATAAAAAATAAATAAATACAAAATCAATTATGAGTAAAACATTATCAAATCTATTATTAAACCTACAGTACCATCCAGATATTACCTACCCTTGCCTGCGTTATTTCCGCGGAAAATAATCGTGGAAAATTCGAGCGCCTGTATTCAGCGAGTGGTCCATTACGTAATTGTTTAGCATCTACTTCCTGTTAAAAGTCGGAACTCGCGGTATAAGTGCGGTCCACGTTGGACAGGGAGTCCAAAAAGTTGATGGTAAAGTATTACGTAATTCGCGGCACGCCCGATCTCTCTATTGTCAGGCGAACAATGAGCGAGTTAGTTTTGAGATGTAAAGTTATTTCGCTAATAGTCGGTAGTGCAGGTTATAAAATTTAAAGAAAACTGTGATATACATATTTTTTTTTCAGAACTGTAACTTAGTTGGGAGGTATAAATATGTTTCAATTTATTTACAGTGTTACTCATTATTATCTATGTAGGATCGGAAAACAAAATATACAGTATATAGGCTATTACTGTATCAATAAAATATCTAAGCAAATAAAGGTCAGAATAACCGATGTATTTTCTTTATTGAAGGTTGGTTACGGCTACAATTGAACTGGGAACGTCTGCTATCAGCAAGGTCGCTTCAGTAATCAACTGAAAAATGAAATGAAGTTTTTAAATTTAACATACAGTACTGTATTTATTTTGTAGTTTGCTATGACCAGAATATTTTTTAACCGTGTTTGTACTTTTATAATACTGATAAATATCATAGGCCTTCATAAAAACAAGAAATATGTGAATGCCGTGTACTTACTGTAGTACATTTACTCAGTTGTGCTTAAAAATTCCTATCGAAATACGGTCTTAATTTTATTTATATAGTTATATTCTCGCTATGTATTATGATTCATTCATTGTGTTGTGTAAATATATTTACCATCATTTAATTGCATATTTACACAGGAAACAATGCAATGGTTAGCTTGGCCTGAGTAAGTTGTAACAGGCAACAGTGAAGTTGTTATAAAGAGTACTAGGCCTACGTTTTAACGATAAAGTACGGTAGGTAGGCAAGTAGGCTAAAAATAGATGAATTGCCTAGACTATTGTTCCAAACATTACAGGCCTAGATATAGGCCATGCATAAAAACAATAAAGAAATATTTTAAGGAAAAGGAATAGTTAATTCATAAGCTATCTCTCTGTAACAGGCAAAAGCCTAATATCAAGTTACTAGTACTGCAGGTTGCCTAGTAACGGTGAATTCAGTGAGAAACGTTCCTGTAAGTAGGTTCCCACGACAGTATTCAGAAGGAGAAGCAAACACGAGGTTAATCACCTCTTATTCTCTTTGAACGCCGCCAACTCAGGGAATGTAGACACGCGTTGCTGCTATGCAGTACAGCATGGATATCTCTATGAGTACAGTAACGCGGCAAGATAAAGACAGAATAGCTGCCTGCTTGTTTAGGGAAGATTTGTTTTCTACTGAATTTTTGGGAGATAAGTAAATTTCCGGGAGATTTTTGCTTGCTTGCGGGAGACCATAACAATTTCCGGGAGACTCCAGAGAGATCCGGGAGACTGGGGACCACTGGAAAATTATTATATTGAATTTACTTTACGAAATTCATTCCCCCATAAATTTTTGGTAGAATCCTCGATTAATTGAATGTGCTTCACAGCAAAACATGTGCTTTTGATCGGCTACCTTCCAGACAGATAATAATACACAACAGTCGATTTTGTTAAGAATTCCAGTGAATAAAAAAAAACTGTTCGTCATTAATTATGTTGTTAAACAGACGACATCGTGAATCGTTGCCTTTATCAACAACTATTATTATTGTATCATAACAAAATAACACACAGGACACAAGTTACAGCATTATATTTGGTTTCAAACTCATAATATTCACAACCATTAATTGATCGACTAATAAAAGAGATACTTGATCTTCTTGAATTTCTACAATGACGTAGGCCTACAATTTATATTTCTGTACATATATATTTAATCTTCATATAAACTGGAAAATTGTTAGTACAGTTAACAAAATAATTCAGATGCCTGTGGATATACCAGCATATCCATGAAAGTATCAAGTTTAATATTCCCAGTTGCATTGTTCCGAAATAACGACAGGCTCTGTCTTTTGTCTGGCTGATAAACAACACAGACCAATTTGTAATATCAAAATACAATATCAATAGGCCTATAACGACAAATATAGTTTTAGTGTGGTACTGTGGCTTTATCGTACTGTGTTTACAGTATCATGTTTGAACGAGGGGAATTTTCATTGAAAAACGTTGTGCTGGGACTATGAAGCCTCCTTCATTAAACTTCGTCTACACTTTGGCTCGCTTCCAATAAGATGATTACAGCGGGCACAGGCAATGGACACGTGTTCATTAAAGATGAAATCATTCTTTTCTCACGCTCTTAAACTCTTACTACGACAAGACCAATAATACACAACAGTCGATTCCCGTGAAAAAGATAAGACCAATAACACACAAACAGTCGATTCCCGTGAAAAAAAAAAAGGGGAAAAAAACATGTTAAATGATTTGATTCTGTTGTTACACAGAAAACATCATGAATAATCGTAGCCTAATACTAGCAACTATTCTTATTGCATAATAACAAAATAACAGAGGACACAAGTTACAACATTAGATTTAGTTTCACACTTATATTTCTGTACACAAATACAGTATTTAATTTTCATATAAACCGGAAAATACTGTAAGTAGGCCTACAGTTAACAAAATACTTCAGACGCCTGTGGATATACCAGAATATCCATGAAAGTATCAAGTTTATTCCCAGTTGCATTGTTCCGAAATAAAGACAGGCTCTGTCCTTTGTCTGGCTGATAAACAACACAGACCAATTTGTTGAACGTAAAAATCATTAGGCAGTTCGTTGAAACCATGAATTACTCAATGCCGTAACGGTTGACTGCGTATGGGTGGTCCTATTACTAGCTAATTAACTGCGTGTCACACGATTTTCATATGCGGAAAAAATGCGTGCGGAGGGTTAATGTTTTCTGGATGGTACTGTAACATTAACAAAATGCATAAGATTAATTACCAATTAAACTACTGTAAACTTGATGCTATTTTTTAATGAAGGTGTATCATTTTTATATTATATTCTGAAGACTTTTAAAAGTTGCTTGATTAAATAATGGATTTGATAGTTAACATTTTACTAAAGTTATAGGTCTTCGAGGCCATGTAAAATTCCACCTCCCTTGTACGTAAAAATTGAAACCAAATAATAATTGTGAATGGGAATTTGTTGTAAATAACAATTAGATGTAAATCAAATTGATATCAAACATTTTGGTTAGCTCCAGTTTAGTTTGGCAAGATTAATGGTT
>NW_022746324.1:0-732 GCF_011630105.1 Anneissia japonica
ATGCAAAACTATTTAAAATTAAAACGGAACAGTAGAGAAAATCCGATTAGATGACAAAATAAACTAAGCATCTACTAGAAGGAATCCTAATATCTGCAGACGGATCCACACCTCATCAGTGCATCTAGGATATAGACCCAAACGAAACGTTCGACCAGTTTAGGTATCAGAGCCAAACCAAGGCAATATATATAATTTTTTTTAATTTTAATTTTAAATAGTTTTGCATTTTGTGGCCGTTTGCTGTTTCATGGGTTTTCCCATTTGCCTTTTAAATTTATATAATTATTATTAAAGAATCTCTATTGAGATCCAGCAGGCCGCCACTGATGCACGGTAGAGATTGCATCTTTTGATCTCCGAACTTGTTCACAAATTCACGGACTAGTGCTGTCTCGTAAGAATTTCGTAGGACGCGTTGAGAATGACAAAATATTCTCTGTATCTACCGGAACCGAGCCACATAGCTTGTATTACACTATTTGCATTCACACCTGGGCTGTGTATATATATTGCCTTGGTTTGGCTCTGTTATCATTAGTGGTCGTGGGACTAGTTTGGGCCCTACCTAAGCTGGTCGAACGTTTCGTTTGGGTCTATACCCTAGCTGCACTGATGAGGCCTGGAAGGCCGAAACGGATGCGTCTGAATATATTGGGATTCCTTCCAGTGGATGCTTAGTTTATTTTGTCATTCTGATCGGATTTTCTCTACTGTTTCGTTTTAATTATA
>NW_022746325.1:0-1454 GCF_011630105.1 Anneissia japonica
ATCATCATGGTGCCTTTCACATTCCGGAGAATATACAAATGCGCTGGCATCAGTATTTCCCTGGTAACTGGAGGCTTAGTTGGCAACCAGCCATTTTTGTGCAACTTTCTCAGCTCCCTGGGTAGTATCCCTAGTCATGCTGCTTTACATGCACAACCACATACATTCAATGCCTCAATATTCTACCAGGTTCCCATTTATACTCCTGGGTGGAGAGAGGCAAATGTACTAAGTAAAGTGCCTCGCACAAGGACAGAAGCAATGCGACGAGTGTTAGTCTCAAACTCCCAATCTCATGATCAGAAGTCCAACGCCTTACACGCGGCACCACATGCTCCTACAACTTTCTGCCAAATTACTGTATTTTATGAAATAATTAACTTTAGACATGCAGTTTTTTTGGGGTTTTTTTTGTCGATTGTAGTGAAGCAAAAATCTTTTGGTTGTGAGTGACAAATAAAATAATGGAACACACACACTGACAGAGCAGCTTAGTTCAGTCCGTTAATCTGGTGGTAGCCACTGCGTGTGCGCTGGACCGTGGAGATCTCTAAGTGCCTGGTTCAATTCCCATTGCTGCCTGGAGGGCTGAAATAAAAGTTACAATAGCGCACCGTCTTTAAGTTGAGACGTTTAAGACGTTTGTCCCTTTGTGCATTTATGACCCATGTGCATGTTAAAGAACGCACTACACTCTTCGGAAAAGAGTAGGGGATTGTCTCCCGGTGTACTGCCCAATCACCACCAGAAGGACCCCACTGGAAATAAGTCTTCTTTTAGACCTTCATGATCTATCCTTGGTGTTCACACTGAATAAATTCAACTCCAATATTTAGTTAATTTTCTGCTTTGTGATTCAAGTTCAATTCTCTTTAAATCAATAACCTTTTGTTTCAGCCAATGGGTTTATATTTGGTAAGAAAATAAATACAAACTTCTCATTATTTGTATCACAAAATTAATAGGAACCATTTTTTATCATCTGTAGCTATAAAACCACCAAGTTAAGCTTTCAATAATCAATTTAGAACTTATATGCTTAATTTTTCAAATCGTCACCATTTTTTGGGCAGATTAAACCATTTGGTGATAGGAACTTGTTCCTCCTTTGTCTGACTTCCAATATGCATTGTAATGAATTATCCACTATTGATATAAAACAGTTAAAATTATTGAATACTACTAAAAGTGTACCCTTTTACATTATGGTATAACTTTATAATGATTAATAGATCATGGAGACCAGTTACTATCAAATGCCCTTTCCAAGGCATTATAAGTGAGAACTGATCAAAATACATATATTAATTTTATGCATAGATTTCTAATACATGCAGTTTTTTTAAATTATATACATGGTAACACAGGTGGCACTTGGAAGTTGCATGATTTGGTTGGTGGGACTTCTAATATCAATACAATGGCAGCTTACAGAATGGGAGTGGCTAGGTAGT
>NW_022746326.1:0-576 GCF_011630105.1 Anneissia japonica
GTTAGGCTGATATGATCGATAATGTAAAAACGCAAAATTGCGCGTAGATGACGTCACGCATGTTTCAGCGAGTTGAAAACCTTACCATGACTATTCCAGGCGAAGGCAAAATGATTGATGTAACGACCGTGCGCGTAACTCGTGGCAATTTTGAGATATCGTGCGAAAAGAAAAGGGGAGAAAGAAAGAAGAATAAAAAAAAGATGAAGATGATGATGATCCTGACAATAACAATAGGTGATCCGCACTAGTTGCGGATCACCAAAAAAGATGATGATGATCCTGACAATAACAATAGGTGATCCGCTAACGTTAGCGGATCACCAAAAAGATGATGATGATCCTGACAATAACAAGAGGTGATCCGCTAATGTTAGCAGATCACCAAAAAGATGATCCTGACAATAACAAGAGGTGATCCGCTACTAGCGGATCACCAATAAAAAGATGTTGATCCCTGACAATAACAAGAGGTGATCCGCTAACGTTAGCGGATCACCAACTAGATTTAAACTCGTCACTGAGGACGAATTCGGTGATCCGCCGTACTTTGACCCTCAGGAAGCGCGCGCAGTG
>NW_022746327.1:0-1291 GCF_011630105.1 Anneissia japonica
TGTATTACTTACTGATAATTCCTAGTTTTATTATCTATTTCCAAACCAATTTTATTGTAAAAAAAACGTGTGATATATTTAGTATTTGTGGCAAAGACAAGCCAAACCAGTCACTCGTCGCAAAAATCGATTTTGAGTTATTAATATAATGTTAGAGAGTAAAATAATAGCTATAAAATGGTAACAAAATCATTCAAATCGGACATTTCTTTATGAAGTTACAAGCGTTTAACCACACAGCTGTTTAAAGAACAATCTATGAGAAATTAACCGTCAAAGTTTATGATTTCAGGCATTTCTCATGCAGAAACTATCTTTAAATCCTTAAAAAGTATTGTTTTAACATTGAAAATGGGGAAAATAAAAGTATAGAATAATGTGTAGATATATAAAGGTTAGTTTAATGCAATAAAATAGATTTTTTTAAATTTGACATTCCAGCATGTTTTGGCATGAAACACGATTTGTGACGAGTGACTGGTTTGGCTTGTCTTTGCCACAAAATGTTGTTTCTGTTGTTGTTGATAATATAGTATTATGAAATAGCTTTGAATTTTGACGTGAAACAATGTGAATGTAAATATTCTTCTTTCTGATTATTATTTCTTATAGTGTGTGATATGTAAATGTATGGCATAATTGTGATAGAAAATAAAGCAGTCCCCTACCCAGGCCCCTACCCTTTTCCTGCCCACCTCTTGAAAAGAGAACCTTACACCCTGGACGCTTCCAAAAAGACAACTAGTCTACTAATGCTACTCTACAATTTTGCTATTTCTTTTCATATGCTATAGGTTGGTGCCCAGTTTTAACATCCTTTGCTTGGTTTAATAGTTATATCAAACATTAGGTTTTTTTTTTTTATGTATAATATAATTTTAATCTGTATAATTATATAGAGACTATCATGTTTTGAATTTAACATTTTGAAATATTATTAGGATATCTTCTAAAGTGTAAAAAAAAAGGTATGTAGAGTGGATGCATTTGTCATCATATTGAGCCAGATACAGTTCATGCTTCTCTATCATTCTGACCACATTAATCATGATAATCCCTGTTGAATTTATTTGTATGTTTCATCATTGTATGACACTAGGGTTTTTTATTGTGCCTCGTAATGTGCGCTAGGAACCGTACATAAACCGTGCAACACTCATAATGCGTGACGACGATGAGTTTACTGTATAATGCTTTTTTTTTTTTTGTAAATTTTGTATCATGACTATCGGTAACTAAAAAAAATGCCACTTTAGCCAGGGATGGACTTGCAACTTTCACATGCCTGTTC
>NW_022746328.1:0-7789 GCF_011630105.1 Anneissia japonica
CATATATTTGCTTATGTGTACTGCAGAAAAAAAATACGCGATCCGCTAACGTTAGCGGATCACCTCTTGTTATTGTCAGGATCATCATCATCTTTTTGGTGATCCGCTACACTAGCGGATCACCTTTTGTTATTGTCAGGATCATCATCATCATCTTCTTTTTGGTGATCCGCTAACGTTAGCGGATCACCTCTTGTTATTGTCAGAATCTTTCTTTCTTTTTCTTCTTTCTTTGTGTCAAATTTTGTGACCACGATATCTCAAGATTGCTTCAACCGATCAACATGATATTTTCAACAATCATTAGTCTTAGGGTGGAATCGATACAATAAGCTTTTCAGCTTGATCAGTCACGCGTGACTTCATCTACGCGCAATTTTGCGTTTTACGTAGCAAATTTTTTGATTGATCATAACTTCACCATCGTTAGGCCTCTTTTGTTGAAACTTCACAAGGTATACTTCATGTCAAGTACTATCCATATGCACAGTACTGTCCGAATTGCAGTTCATTACGCGCACGTACGCGTGCGCTAAATATTAAATTTGCTCAAAATCACGTTTTGACTATATTTGTGTACGTTTCAGGTGATTCTGACCATTTCAACTTTTTCACAAATTTTCAGGTCGCGCGCGCATTTTCGCGCGCGCAGCTTGTGCAGATGATTCAAATTACAATTTTTGACATATTTTGAATTTCTTACACTGTAATGACATATTTGCATTCTTTTTCAATAATTTTACGTCTAATAATAGTGCAGTACGCGCACATCTAAGATACATGTGTATTTGCGCGTTTTTGTCTATTTTCAGTAAAAATGAGTCAAAATTGTACCTATTTTTAATCAGTTATAGTTCCTCAGGATGAAAGGTGACCCCCAATTTTTATTACATATTCTGAAAGCACGTGAGTTGTACATATGATTTTATAGGTCATAATGGCTGATCGGATATTATGACGTCATCATATTGCCATCTGAATTCAACAAACTGAGTATTATCGATGACGTCATTTAAAAAAAATGCGCATTTTAGCGTATCTCGCTTATTCTTTAGTCGATTTTTTTACAAAATTTATTATGTTATAGCTGAGGCTCTCTTTCCTATATTTGACACTTTTACATTTTGATGACGTCATCATGGTCAAAATATAGGGTTTTGCTTACCCCCCTCATCTTTCTTTCGTCAAAAACATTGATGACCCCATAATCACCTTAATCATTCGTGATTTCTGAATCCTATTTAGTGGGCATAAACTTCTGGTCATGGTTAAATGTTATGTACATTATATTTTGTGCGCGCGTAATAACGCGAGTGTTAGCGTGCGTCAAAATTAAATATGCTTTATATCATGTCGTTTTTTAATCAGTTATAGCTCCTTAGGGTGAAAGGTGACCCCCAATTTTTATTACATATTCTGAAAACACTTGAGCTGTAGATATGATTTGATATATCATAATAGCTGATCGGACATTGTGACGTCATCATATTGCCATCTGAATTGTAAAACAAGAAACAATTTATATTTCTTTTCTCAAAACGTTGATGACGTCATATCATCTTAACCATTTGTCATTTCTGAGTAATATAAAATGGGCTTATATACTTCAGGTCAAGGTTGAATATTAGGTATCTTACTTTTTTGTTTGCGCGTCTTAACGTGCGCGTACGCGTGCGTCAAAAATTACATATGCTTATAATTATGCCTATTTATTATCAAATATTACTCCTTACGATGAAAGGTGACCCCCAATTTTTATTACATATTTTGAAAGCACATGAGTTGTAGATACGATTTTATAGATCATAATGGCTGATCGGACATTGTGACGTCATCATATTGCCCTTTGAATTTAAAAATATATATATATATTTCTTTTCTCAAAACGTTGATGACGTCAAATCATCTTAACCATTCGTCATTTCTGATTAATAGTAATGAATGTTAGGTATCTTACTTTTTGTTTGCGCGTCTTAACGTGCGCGAACGCGTGCGTCAAAAATTACATATGCTTATAATTATGCCTATTTATAATCAAATATAGTTCCTTAGGATGAAAGGTGACTTCCAATTTTTATTACATATTCCGAGAGCACATGAGTTGTAGATACGATTTTATAGATCATAATGGTTGATGGACATTGTGACGTCATCATATTGCAATTTAAATTAAGAAAAAACTCAATTTTTATTTATGACGTTATTACTTTTTATACTCGTTTGAAAGTATCTCGCTTATCTTGATTGATTGTCTCCCACATGTAAGTATATTATAGCTAAATCAATTCTCTTTCAGACGTGTCCCTTTATTTTTAATTTTCATTACGGAAGCATGGTCAAAAAGAATTAATTTTTGGAGCCCTTTTTCTCTTATTCTTATAAGATGTAAAGAAATAGTACAGAGAGAGGACGGCAGACATGTATTTTGACGCTATCAGACTGAAAATTCTCCATCTCACTATTCAGATAGTTTAAAGAACTTTTCGGGTCATTTTCAGCCTTCCAAAACTTTCCATATTTACGCGCCATACGTTCATTTCCACGCACGCAACACGTACTGAAGCTGAAAATCACATTTGTTACAGACTTTGTGTTCCTGACACATTATTCATATCAGGAGTCACTCTTTGTGCTATTACCGTGCTCACGGGCGTCAAGACGTGCGCGTTTAAATCTTTCAAAATGCTCAAAATTATTCTTTTTAATAAACCTAATTACAGCATATTTTAGCATATAATTACACTTTTCAATCAGCACCGCGTGAGCTTTATGAGGGTCAAAGTACGGCGGATCACCGAACTCGTCCTCAGTGACGAGTTCAAATCTAGTTTTTTGGTGATCTGCTACACTAGCGGATCACCTCTTGTTATTGTCAGAGATCTTTTTTTTATCCCATTTCTTGTTAGCACGATATCTAAAAATTGGCACGAGATTCATACATGTACGTTTCAACAAACATTTAGCTTGGCCTGGAATAGTCACAATAAGGTTTTCAATGTGCGCAGTTATGCGTGACGTCATCTACGCACAATTTTGCGTTTTTACATTATCGATCATATCAGCCTAACCAATTGCCATTTCGAAATCGTATTAAGTGAGCATTAACTTCAAGTCAATGTTAAATGTAATTTACCCAAATTTTACGCGTGCGCTTAATAACGCGCGCGTACGCGTACGTCAAACTTTTAAAATGCTTGAAATCCCAATTAAATTAAATTAGAGCACGTTTCAGGCCATTTTGAGAATTTCAAATTTTTTTGAAATTTACCACTACGCATGCGCATTTTTAAGCGCGCGTCACGTATGGAAGCTAGAAAATAATTTTTTTGTCAAATTTTGGTTTCCTGACATTGTTTTGACAAGTTTCCAATCTTTTCAATCACTCTATGGCCAATAACAATGCCGTACGCACGCATCAAACATAGTGACCTTCGTGCGCATTTATGCCGATATACAGTGAAATTTTGCTAAAATCAGGCCTAATTTTAAACAGTTACAGCTCATTAGGATGAAAGGTGACCCCCAATTTTTATTACATATTCTGAAAGCAGATGATTTGCAAATATGATTTTATAGGTCATAATGGCTGATCGGACATTATGACGTCATCATATTGACGTCTGAATTCAACAAACTGAATATTATCGATGACCTCATTTTAGGAAATGCGCATTTGAGCGTATCTCGCTTATTTTTGATGGATTTTCTTCCAACGTTGAGTATGTTGTAGCTGAGGCAATTGTCTTTCATATATGTTGCAATTTTTTACCTTTTGATGACGTCATCATGGTCAAAATATAGGGTTTTGCTTACCCCCTCATCTTTCTTTCGTCCAGCCTTTGATGACCCCATAATCACCTTAATCAGTCGTGATTTCTGAATCATATTTAGTGGGTATAAACTTCAGGTCATGGTTAAATGTTATGTACATTATATTTTTGTGCGCGCGTAATAACGCGAACGTTCGCGTGTGCCAAAATTAATAATATGCTTTATATAATATCTTTTTAAAAATCAGTTATAGCTCCTTAGGATGAAAGGTGACCCCTAACTTTTATTACATATTCTGAAAGCACATGAGCTGTAGATGTGATTTTATATATCATAATAGCTGATCGGACATTGTGACGTCATCATATTGCCATCTGAATTAAAAAACAAGAAAAAAATTATATTTCTTTTCTCAAAACGTTTATGACGTCATATCATCTTAACCATTCGTCATTTCTGAATAATATTTAATGGGCTTATACTTCAGGTCAAGGTTTAATGTTAGGTAGCGTCTTAACGTGCGCGTACGCGTGCGTCAAATATTACATATGCTTAAAATTATGCCTATTTATAATCAAATATAGCTCCTTAGGATGAAAGGTGACCCCCAAATTACATATTCTGATAGCACATGAGTCAATTTTTATTACATATCCTAAAAGCACATGAGTTGTAGATATGATTTTATATATCATAGCTGATCGGACATTGTGACGTCACCATATTGCCATCCTGAAGTAAAAATAACTGAAATTTTATATGATAAATAGTATGAATGATCATTACTCCTTCACCAACAGGCGTTTGTCAATGAAAGTTGATACATATATATCTCATATCAAAAGACAACAGTGACATTAAGATGCGCACGTGCGTCATGACGTGCGCATACACATGAGTAAATCTTTTAAAATGCTCAAAATTTCTTTTTTAACAAACTGAATTAGCGTATTTTGCCATTATCAGCATTTAATTATTGTTTAATCCGCCACGCGCACACTTCCTCGTGGGTCAAAGTGCGGCGGATCACCTAACTCGTCCTCAGAGTGACGAGTTCAAATCTAGTCTTATTCTTCTTTTTTTCTCCACTTTTCTGTTCGCACGATATCTCAAAAACTGCCACGAGTTACGCAAATATCTCTGTCAGCAAACATTTGTCTTGGTCTGGAATAGTCATGGTAAGCTTTTCAACGCGCTCAGTCATGCGTGACGTCATATACGCGCAATTTTGCGTTTTTACATTATCGATAATATCAGCCTAACCAATTGCCATTTCGAAATCGTATTAAGTGAGCATTAACTTCAGGTTAATGTTGAATGTACTGTACCCTAATTTGACGCGTGCGCTTCACTACGCGCCCGTATGCGTGCGTCAAAATTTCAAAATGCTCAATATCACTTTTTGACTAAATTAGAGCACGTCGTAGGCCATTTTGAGCATTAAAAATTTGTTTGAAATTTTCCATTACGCGCGCACATTTTTACGTGCGCAGCACGTACGAAAGCTAGAAATTACGTTATTTTACAAATTTTTGGTTCCTGACATTGTTTCCACAAATTTCCATTCTTTTCGGTCATCTTTTCGCCAATAGCAATACCGTACGTGCGCATCAAACCTAGGTATCTTTGCGCGTATTTGTGCCGATATACAGTGATATCTATGCTAAAATTAGACCTATTTTTAATCAGTTATAGCTCCTTAGGTTAAAAGGTGACCCCCAATTTTTATTAAAAATTCTGAAAGCACATAAGTTGTAAATATGATTTTATAGATCATAATGGCTGATCGGACATTGTGACGTCATCATATTGGCATCTGAATTCAAGGAAGTGAATTATAGCTATGACGTCATTTTTGAAAATACGCATTTGAGCGTATCTCGCTTATCCTTGATCGATCGTCTTCCAACTTTCAGTATGTTATAGCTGAGACAATTGTCTTTCATGTATTTGACTTCTTTTTAGATTTTGATGACGTCATCATCGTCAAAAAAATTGTTTTTTCTGACCCCTTCATCTTTCTTTCTTCAAAACGTTGATGAGCCCATATCATCTTAACCATTCGTCATTTCTGAATCATATTAGGTGAGCATAATCTTCAGGTCAAGGTTGAATGTAAGGTACCTTAATTTTCAGTTCGCGCGACTTTACGTGCGCGTACGCGTGCGTCAACATTTATATATGCATAAAACCAGGCATGTTTTCAATCACTTATAGCTCCATAGGATGAAAGGTGACCCCCAATTTTTATTACATATTCTGAAAGCACATGAGTTGTAGATACGATTTTATAGATCATAATGGCTGATCGGACATTTTGACGTCATCATACTGCCATTTGAATTAAGAAAAAATTTAATTTTATTTATTACGTTATTACTTTTTATACTCGTCTTAACGTACTCGCTTATCTTGATTGATTGTCTCCCACCTGTGAGTATGTTATAGCTAAATCAATTCTCTTTCGGACGTGTCCATTCATTTTTTATTTTGGTGACGTCATCATGGTAAAAAAAGAATGCTTTTTGGAGCCTTCTCATCTTTCTTTCTTAGAAGATGTAAACACATTGAAAATAGAGGGCGGCAGATTGTATTTCGACACTATCAGACCGATAGTTCGTATACTGAAAAGTCAAAATTCGTGTGGCATTACCAACCAACAGGGGGTTTTAAATTAAACTTGACAAGGTTTACATTAATGTGCCATTACCGTCGTCAGGCACGTCGTATAAGGTATTCGTACTTGTGCGTTAAATTTTTAAAATTGTTAATATCACTTTTCAGATAATTTAAAGCACGTTTCAGGTCATTTTGAGTGTTCCAAAACTGGGTTTTTGACACTGTATTAATACTACCGTGCGCACGGACTTTAAGACGTATGTGTACACATTCCTAAGTCCTTAAAATGCTCAAAATTACTCTTTTCCTTTAAAATTTCTTTTAAAATGCTCAAAATTACTCTTTAAATAGAGCATGTTTTAGCATATAATACTTTTTAATCAGAACCACGAGTGCTTCGTGACGGTCAAAGTACGGCGGATCACCAAACTCGTCCTCAGTGACGAGTTCAAATCTAGTTGGTGATCCGCTACACTAGCGGATCACCTCTTGTTATTGTCAGGATCATCATCATCATTGGTGATCCGCTAGCGTATTTTTTTTCTGCAGTACACATAAGCAAATATATGTTTCTTTTAGCCAATCAGAATGTAGGAAGCCTAAACTGACGTCAGATAACTATTGAATAATTAATCAGACGTCAGACACAACTTCTTATCGCTCTCTGCTGATTACGATTCGCGAGTCGAGAAAAAATGGATTCTTGCGTGAGAGAAGATGAAGACGATGGTCAGTCAACAGAATTGACAAGATGCACTGTCTGCAACGAAGATGCAGAGCCATTGACATGCGAAGCGCGTACCTCAAGTTTATGGTAAGTAACCTACACAAACGAGTAGCAAAAACTTCATAGTATATATCGTCATCATAACCATCATCATCATCATCACATTTATTTAATACCCAGAGGCATTTTCCAAAACTACTACTACTACTACAAGCCTATGCTAGGCCCTAGACCTATGCCTTTTGTAGCCTAGGAAAGCAATGAGTGGCCAGAGTCCTCCTAGAACTATCTTCGGATCTATAGGCCTAGAATAGTCCCTAGTTCTATTATTCTTGGCCTAATTTAATACTAATAGGCAGGTTGTTGCTGTGTTCTGTGTTTAAATTATTGCAGTACAGTATTTGTCTATAGGCCTATGTATGTTCGTCTAGGCGTTGGTCATTGCTTATCCTGTATAAGTATACAACCAAACTATACACTTAATATAATCAGTGATAATAATCTCTATTGAGCATTATTTTCTATTTAAATGATTTTCATTAGGCCAATTAAAAGTGCATAATAATGTTCTTTTGAGTGAGTGAATTATTTAATTAATTTTTTTTTAATAAAATGTAATCATTGTTTTTTACTAAGAAAATATGACTTTTCTATTATTATATGGCTTATTTT
>NW_022746329.1:0-13959 GCF_011630105.1 Anneissia japonica
ATTATATATACATACATATAATGCATACATACATATACAAAGTAATTACTGTATTGGGTAATTTAATACCTCCTATGGAAGGCATTGTCTCAATTATAATGTAAAATCTGCGTAATAATACTAAATGTTGTGGTTTTCAATAATGCATCCGTCAAAGAATGGTTTTGTTCACCAGATATCGAGCTGATTGTTCTTCGGCCATTTGCTTTGCCTCGAGAATTCACTCAAGTATTTACTGTTGTATACATACACCCAAATGAAAATGAGGCAAATGCAAAGAAAGAAATAGGACGCAGACTAAGTGATCTAGAACCTAAGTCTCCAAATTCAACTCGTTTTAGGTGATTTCAATAAAAAAATTTGTTAATATCCCAGGATGTGCAATACATTGACAAACCAACCAGAGCTACTGCAGTTCTGGGTAAGTGTTTTGGGAACGTCACATGTCAATATAATGTTAAATGTCTGGCAGGAATAAGATCATCAGATCACAATACAATACGTATGTTGCCGAAATATAGTCAACGGGTTGAGCAAGTTAAGCCAATTACAATTGAGTACCATAAATGCTCAAATAAGCACCAAGGCGTTTATAAAATTTTTGGAGGCTTCAGTGTGGTGCTTATTCGAGAGCCAAGTGTGCAGAGGATACTGTCATTACGGGTTTCATGTCAAACAAACAAAATGGTTATTTTGAGGAATTAAACAGATTTGCAAACTGGTTCAATAAAAATTATCTAGAGCTTAACAATAAGAAAATTAAAGAAATAATTATTGATTTCAGAATTAACAAACCTGAAATTGACCCACTTTTAATCAATGGAGCAGAAGTTGAACAAATCAATAAATATAAATATTTCGGAACCATAATTGATAAAATACTTACTTGGACAGACCAATCAGAAGTAACAGTTTGCAAAGATAATCAGCGTCTATACTTTTTAAGGAAACTTAAACATTTCAGTGAAAATAAAATTATACTTTTACTCTTTACAAGGCTGTTATACTGAGTGCTCTGAGGTTTAATTTAATTTGCTGCTATGTTAACATGTTTGAATAGTAAAAGTCAGTTTGAAAGTGTTGTCAAAAGAGCTAATAACTGCATTAATTGTTGAACAGAAAAGGAAAGATGATATGCATCCACTAAGCTCATTCTTTAGGTCTAACTTAACAGGTATATTAAGAGCACATGCTAGGATAAGAACTGCATGTTGTCGACTTTAGTTTGTTCCAGAATAGTCACACGACAATGGACAAATTTTCATCCAAATTTTCACCTGCCCTATATTCAAATTTTTACAATGTGACAGCAAACAAACTAGTTTTTTTTTTAGGCCTAATAATAAAAGATAATAATAATAATAATAATAATAATAACAATAATAATAATACATACATACATACATACATACATATTCAATGTTAAAAAGATTGGGGAAAACACAATATAAAAGCAATGTGACAGCAAACAAACAAGTTTTTTTTCTTTTAGCCTAATAATAAAAGATAATAATAATAATAATAATAATAATAATAATAATAATAAAACATACATATTCAATATTAAAAAGATTGGGGAAAACACAATATAAAAGCAGTAAACATTTAAATGAATAAAACTTTAAAATATAGAAAAAATCAGGCTAAACATTTTGTCATAAAGTAAAAAACGCAAAACAATAATCTATATATTAATTCTGCTAATCACCACTGCGTAACTTCACCTATCTCCCCTGAAACTACTGGCAGGAATGTGCTCATATCTCATACACTGGGGCTTCTATATGTCACGACCACATTCCACTAATTTTCAAGGCTAGATGTTGGATAAAATAAAAAAAAACAGCAAAAAACAACCAAAAATCAGTGCCTGTTTCGCCATGTTTCTCAAGTTCTTTACGTCACATAAATACTACAGTATATCCTCTGTTTTTTACCGCACAGCTCGCTGAAGTACCGCTGCAGACCAATTACATGTACTCGATACCGCTGCCTGCAAAACACTCTTTTCTTTTACAAATCCACACACCTTTCTTTAGTCTGTTAAAAACTTAATTGAAATAATAGCAACACACACTATACAAAATCTGTCAGTTTCCAGTTAACTTTTGAAACTTTTGACAGATTAAACAAATTTCCAATTTTTTTTTATTCATACAGTAGGTAGAACCGAACATCATAGTGTGCTGGCCATTTTTTTGGAGGTCATGGTACTTAAAGAGTCATAGCTCCTTAACAGAGGGTTGTACCAACATATTTTTTTTCCTCACAGGAAGTCATGTCACACAAAGAGTCCTCATTCTGCGAGTTAAACTTGCTCCATCAGATCCTACCTCCCATTCACACTGCAAAGCATACAATTTACAGTTAGACTTGCATACTCAATGACCATACACATCCCAGTGCCAGACATTCGATAAACTAGGAATATACCTCCCGAGTTGATTGGTGAGTTGATTGGACGAGCGGTTAAGTCAGGGACACCGTAACTGTAATATTGGTGCTGGTTCGAACTGTTCACTCGCCAATGGTGGTGGTGGAATAAGTCTTCTCGGATAAGGACTTTAAAACGTAGGCCCAGTGTACGCATTTGGCTCGTGTGCACTTTAAAGAACCCAGTACTCCTTCAAGAAGAGTAAGGGGTCACCCTGGTATACTGGTCCATTAGGTCCCCTGTTGTTAAATTTATATGCCACGTAGGACAGTGATTATGTTCACTTATTGGCATATCAAGGGCGCTCGTGCCTAAAGAAATGAAATGAAACCTCCCAACCCCTGTATCCTCTCATGGCCAACTACATGTTGCATTTTCACATGCTAGAGGGTACTCCAATGTATCTATTAAAGTTGAAAACAATTCCTCACAAGGACAATTCAGCAACAAGACAACTTACCCAAAATGTTGTCTACAAAGAGGTGCTTTAGAACAATTATGACAAGGTAACCATAGTATTCTCAATGATAGCCTCTTCAACTCCCCATAGCAGTCAACTGTAATAAATGCCTCATCCACCTTCCCTCACCCAACTAACACCGTGCGAAGCACGGGTGTAGCATAGTGCTGTTGTACTACTTTGTGTTATGTGCCGTTGCAGGCTCGGATTAATATAAATAAAGGATTGGTTGAAGACGACATGGCGTGTGTGCATCGTTGTTGTTATTGTCTGTATAAACAACACTAAATCTGGCGATGAGAGATAGATAAAAAGAGGGATAATGGCGAAAGTAAATATCCCTTGTGTCGCTGCCTTTGACAATGTTGTCGCTGAGTCTTTGGACACGTCTGTAGGTCCAAAATGGGAAGCGTGGATTAAGCGTTTTGAGAATTATGTCTTAGCCCTGTCCATGTTGCCGGACGCGCAGAAACGTGCACTGCTCCTACATGCAGTAAGGCCGAGTTGCTTTATATGACAGTCTACCTGATACAGGAACTACTTACACACATGCCAAAGGGGCCCTGTTGAATCATTTTAGGCCTCAAGTTAATATTGAATATGAGAGGGCTGTATTTAGACGTCTTAGGCAGAAGTCAAACGAGAAACTAGATTCATACTATACCAGACTAAGGAAGGCGGCTGGTACATGTAACTTCCAACATATTGAAGAAGAACTGAAGTCGCATATTAATATCCAAACAACCACTGATTTGAAGTTAAGAAAACAGGGCCTTAAGGGAGACGGACTTACGCTAGCAGAAATCCTACAAATTGGAAGGTCAAATGAACTAGCGCAGGTTCAGAATAGTGATTTGGAGAAGGACTTGGGCTTAGGCCTAGCACAGTCTCATCCAGAAAATCGAGTCCATGCTGTAAGTACCAAAAGACAGAACAATAAAATTTTTCACCCTAATAAAAGAAATGGAAACAGTGCCAGTGGGTCTGCTTATGGCAAGGTAAAAATGCTTTGGCTGCGGTAGGTCATATCCACATCCAAGCCCAAATTCTTGTCCAGCATTTGGGAAGAAATGTCACAACTGTGGTAAAGTGAACCATTTTGCAAAGTATTGCCGACAGACCAAGGTAGCTCATGGAATAAGCTGTTACAAACATGATCAGGACAGTATTAATGTCAAATGATAGCAGTGATGAATATGTTTTTTCAGTTAGTAGTGATAAAGTTATTCATAGTGTTGTTAGTCCAAAGTTTGAGATAATATTTAGAAATGCAAACGTTAGTTTGGTTATGACTGCTGATACGGCAGCTTCACGCAACATTATTTGATGAGTCTACGTTTAGCAGTAAATTCAGTGGTGTGTTGTTAAACACTAACACAAAATACATGTCTACGGTGGAACAACCCTTAAATGACTTGTGAAATATAGCCAGAACAATATATATAAATTAATTAAACTGTTAGTAATACGTTGAATCGCGCTTTTCATGCTATTTTAGGGCAATTAAAAAAGACTACTGTATATTATAGCATTGCCCAGTTGGTTCAGATATTCATAGTAAACAATATGCTAATTAGCTGAAGACGTCATTTGTGCCAAACCAAATGTAAACAAGCTTGACACTCGACGCACCACGCACAATTAAACACGCTGAAGTTCGTTGTTCCGTCTCTCTGAGTCAAGACAATTACCAAAACAAAGAGAATTACAACTCCTAGAGCGTTGCCTTTTGCCCGTTGCCTTTGGATGTAAGCATAATCTACAGACCACAAATATCTAAGTTTTCCAAAGTAAAAATTGGTGAAGAAATCGTAGGCCTACAGGCCTAGGTGGCTAATTGGGAGCCCACACAACACAGCAATTCATTCATTCATGTCGTGATTATTTCACAATGACTGCAAGGCCTACCTTCGAGAGACCTAGATTTTTTATCGTCTTTAGGATACAATGAAAAATATATAAGGAAGTTAAAAACGAATGCAGTGCCTAATATTTTAATTCAACAACCAACACTTCCACCCAAGATACGTGGGGCTTATCAAAAGGAAGGAAAAAGGTAAGTTGAGAGATTAGTAGAGTAGGAGCACCTACTGTATGCTGGGCCTAGCCTAGTGCTGTAGTAGCTAGGCCTAGGCTATATTATATATGATAATGATAGTGTATGCCTTGGCTGTCGATGTCTAGGCCTATCATCATCAATCATGGAGGAAATACATTAAGAACGTGAATGGGTATTTCTCCATGTTGCATTGTACTAGCCTAGCCTATTTAGGACATGGCCTATGCACCTTGTTCATCTTAAGATGAGGCAGCACAATTTAATATAGATAATTCCATGGGCATGGTGAACGTTCCTACCTACTTACTGCTGCTACTGCGGGCCATGTAGGCTAGGTCAGGTGCGTTCCAAGCTAATAATATTATATTAATTGGCCTGTTGCCAACCCTAACATTCCAGGCCCGTAGCCAGGGGGGGTTTTTAGGGGTTCGGGCAAACCCCCTTTTTTCAGCGAACCCCCTTAGCCAGAAAACGATCCCCCGTTTCAAAAATAGTGCAATTTATTACAAAATGGGAGCATTTTTGGCACTGTTTATTTGTCGTTATCGATCGTAGTCCGATCGTAGAAATCAAAACAAAGCTGCAGCCAGCTGAATGACGTAACTAGCAAGACTTCAAAATGAATATTAATGAGAGGTTTGTTGCCTAGGCTATTTGACCAATCGCATGCTCCGGAGTTTATTTACTTTGGCACGACTTCATCACAAAAATTTGGGCACTCGACATTTTTCATTTCTCTGGGATTGAGGACATGCGGCACGCCAAAAATAGCCTAGGAGGATGAAGCGCCGAGAAAGGATAACCGATTTTTTTGCTTCAAGGCCAGCAACGAAGAAATCACGAAATTTAAGAAGTTAGAAAATTCACCCTTGTTTTCACCACATGCTCATGATACTGCCTGGCGGTGGGACCGGTGTACATTTTCGGGCCATGCCTAGGCCCTAGGTCTAGCGTTGCTAAATAGGGTAGGGTCGTAGCCTATGAGGCCTATTATTTGCGAACGATTTTATTATTTATTTTGTAATCGAGCTAGCATAGACCAGGGCCTAGGCTAGCAAGGAAATATACTTGGTAATGTTTTCCCGTTTCGTCAGAATTAACTGACATTATTTATAATAATATATTTATTATTTTTTCTCAATATATCAGCGGTACATGAGCTGTGGTCTTCTTATATTGATAAATCTTATAGTTTTGACTGTATTTATTTTGATTTCAAAAAAGCTTTTGATTCCATTCCTCATCAGCGTTTACTAGGCAAGTTACGTAGTTATGGTATTAAAGATAAAACTTTAAAGTGGATTGCGGAATATCTTACTGGACGTTCAGAGCGTGTCTCAATAAATGGATGTCTATCTAGTAAAGTCCCAGTGCTAAGTGGTATCCCTCAGGGTTCTGTTTTGGGTCCAATTTTGTATACTATTTTTATCAATGATTTACCTTTAGTATCTGACTCTTCCGTAAGATTGTTCGCAGATGATACAAAGCTTTTTAGAGTTGTAGACTCAGTTGATGATAGATTCCGTCTTCAGGAAGATATTAATGCCTTATGTGAGTGGTCTCGAAAATGGAATTTGCCATTTAATAGTGACAAATGTAAAGTTGTTCACTATGGAAGAAATAATCCAAAATGTTTGATACTGAAATTCAGGCAGTTGACAGTTGATTCCAGTCTTAATTTTAGAATGCATGTTGCCGATATTTGTAAGAAAGCTAACATGAAATTGGGCATGATAAAATGGTCCCTTAGATTTTTGAAGAAAAAAGGTCTATTGAAACTGTATAAGTCTATTGTGAGACCAACTTTAGAATATTGTAGTGTAGTCTATAAACCAATTTATAGGAGAGAGGCAGATTCCTTAGAGAAAGTTCAACAACGAGCAACTAAGATGTTTTTGGAGGTAAGGGATTTTCCATACGAAGTTAGACTTAAATTTTTGAATCTTCCAACTCTAGCATTTCGTAGACAGAGATCGGATATTTTACAGCTTTTTAAAATTGTCCATGGAATTGATAGGGTTTTGGGTGATTTATTTTTTGAGTTTGATAAAGGTGCTAGAACTAGAGGTCACTCCTTTAAGATTAAACATCAGCACTGTAAGACACTTATTAGAAGTCGTGCTTTTTCATTTAGGTCAGTTCGGCTGTGGAATTCCATATCGAATGAAGATGTTAACTCTAGTTCTATTAATTTATTTAAATCTGCGATCGAAGTACGTTTGGCTGACCATCCGCTCAAATTTGCGCCCTATGTTAAATTTTAATATACTGGTTTTTTTCGAGGGGCCTATAAGCATCGTTTTGCTTGGCCTCTATACCCAGGAGGATCAGACTGTAGAAGACTCTCTTGGGATACAAGTAAACAAGTATCTCATTTAAACCAAGACAGCTCTTAAATTATTGTTTATTTTCACTGTGCTAAGTTTTTTTACATAAACTGGTTCTTAAACATGTACATTTGTAGCATTATAATTATGTGGTTTTTTTTTTTCAATATTACCGTGCAAGTATATTTACATAAATGGTTCTGTAACTTGTAAATATAATAACATTTTTCCTTGCCCTAATTATATATATTTCCATTGGAACTTAACATTTAAGTTATTTTGGTAAAAAAGTAAAATATAGGGCTGTCAGTTCCTATTGTTTCTTCATTTCTGCAATATTTCTCTTTTAAGCAAAGACCTTTTAAATACCTCCATATTTTAATATTGGTATTTAGCGATCTCATAATGTGCAAAGTCTGTGTTTTATACAGTCACCTAGTGGGTATTGCTAATTTTATCCCAGTTATATTTTTAGAGATAACATTACATAGTAGCATTAAAATGTTAAGCATTGCTTTTTAATAAAAAAAAAAAAAAGTTTGTTTCACAATAATTTACATTCTAAATCCTGTATTGGAAAAAGTAGTCTTCTTATCTTGTTTTTAAAATTGTGTAAGAAGTATTTAAATATACATGAACATGCATTAAAATGACATGTACATGCTTTTAAAATCGTATAAATGCTCTGGCCCCTTGACCCCACCAGGGGGCCTTTGGCGGGCCCATGGACCCCACGCCCAGAACCCCCCCTTGAAGCATGCTGGCTACGGGCCTGCATTCTTTATGTCATTATCGAGATAGCTGTACTTAGCAGACTTCTCAAATACTACTGAATTTCAGTAGTTGTATAGAAATTTTTTCTAATAATACGGAATGGAAAAAATACTACTTGTACTACTAGGGCCTGCTACAGAAATTTATCATGGGCCTATCTATTATTTATGTGTATAAATACACATAAATAATAGGTCTAATATGGAAGGCAATCGCTGCCAAAAATACAGCTACAAATGAACAACCTACTAGCAGGAACGAACAACCTACTCGCAGAAACCTACAACATTAGACTTTTACAGAAACGTACAACGTATTAGCAAAAACAGACAACAAAAGACTCTCACAGAAACGAGCAATGTAGTCGCAGAAATGAATGCACACAGCACTCTCAGAAAAGGACAACGGAATCGTCCATTTCAAGATAGGTCAGCAAAATATCGCATCTTAAGACTGAATGTAATTTTCTTCCTAAGCATAGCCCTCTCTGGATGATCCCACTCCTTGGGTTCCCCCTATATGTTGTAGTCCCGAAACCCAAAAGGGAAGGGGAGGTACGAATTTGAGCTCACATGCGGCAGGCCAACAAGGCATTAATGCGCGACAGCCACCCTTCACCAACTGTAAGTGATATTGTCGCGAAACTAAATGGCGCAAAGGTTTTTAGTAAAATTGACTTGAGAGCAGGCTACCATCAGCTTATGCTCAGTAAAGACTCGCGTTATATCACTACTTTCTCCACCCATGTAGGGTTGTGGCGATACAAGCGTTTGAATTTTGGCATATCGAGCGCGAGTGAAGTGTTTCAGAATGTTATTGCGGAAGCGGTTTGGTGCAGTGGGAAGGGTTTGGTTTCCCAACCTCGAGGTCGGGGTTTCAATCCCTCCCTGTGCATTTCGCTTGTGTCCTTGAGCAAGACACTTTATCTGCATTGCTTCTCTCCTCCCAGGAGTATAAATGAGTACCTGGTGGGGTTGTCTGCTCCTGCGCTGATTACCAGCAGCAACACTTAGCATGTGGACCTAATGACCAGGGAAAGAAACTGCGCTTTATAACTGCAAGGAAGAGGCGCATTATAAATGCCCGTACCAGTACCAGTATAAAAAATGTAATATCTGACATAGATGGTGCCTTTAATATCTCAGATGATATATTCAATTTGGGAAGGGCAATGATGCAATGGCCCAGCATGATAAATACCTTGACCAAGTTTTGGCTCGCTTAAATGAAAATGGTCTAACAGTTAACCTGTATAAATGAGAATTCCGTAAGTCCAAAACTGAATTTTATAGTATGGTATTTTCTGAAGCAGGCATTGAGCTTGACCCTAAAAAGGTAGAAGCCATTGTATCCATGAAAGCACTGTGTAATATCAGCGAAGTGCAGAGGCTGTTAGGTATGACAAATTATTGTGCTTGGTTCATCAAATTACTCCACCATTACTACGCCCATACGTAAATTAACCCATAAAGACAAGGTGTTTGCTTGGCTTAAAGAGCAGCAATCTGCATTTAATGAAAATAAGAAAATATTAACCTCATCACCCGTTGTTTCATATTTTGATGTAACTAAAGAAACTGAGTTCATAGTAGATGCGTCACCAGTGGGGTTAGCTGGAATTCTTGTCCAGTATGAAACCAAAGAGGGCTGTAGAAAACCCCAAGTTGTTGCTTATGGTTGCAGAGCGCTTACGCCTGTAGAGCAGCGCTATAAAAGCCAGTTAGAGCATGAAGCACTAGAAGTGGTGTGGGCCTGTGTATACTTTCATGTTTATATCTTTGGTGCCCCGACTCGTATAGTCACTGATCACAAGCCCTTGGTAACCTTATTCGGAAATCCCAATGCAAATTTACCACACAAACCACATTATTTATGTGTATTATACCACAAAATTTGCCATACAAAACGACTATTTTGTATATGATAGGCTAAGGTAACCTGTCTGAATATCTGTCGCGCCATCCTCAAGATTCTAAATAAGTTCATGTGAAGAGATTATCGCTGAGGAATATGTTATTTTTGTAATGAATGAAAGCATTCTAAAAGCCATGACAGTCGACGAGGATTGGTTGAGGATGACATGGCGTGTGTGCATCGTTGTTGTTATTGTCTGTATAAACAACACTAAAACGGGTATATGCAATAATAATAATAATAATAATAATAATAATAATAATAATTATAAATAAAACTTTAAAATACAGACAAAATGAAGCATCTAAATAATTAGCCATAATTATGTAATAAATAAAAAAAACATGATTAAACATTAAAAGTGGGAAAAAGAGCATTTGGCAATATTTTGATTTGCCTGTCGGGACAGTTTCAAACCGATTCAGAAAATTATGCAGTTAGTCTTGACATTCATTTTGCTCCTTTGCTATTTTAGTCTATGTCTATAGCCCTTTTGATACTTGTCGTTGCCATTTTGGTTATTGCTGTTTTGGTCATTGCCGTTTTGGTTTATTGCCATTTTGACCTGCTACCCTCTCAAGCCTATGAGCTCTTTATTATGTGGCCAATCTGACTGGCTCTCAAGTCTGTGGCCAATCTGAGAGCCTTTCAAGCATAGAGTATGTGGCCAATCTGATGGCCCTGTCACACCTTGATGATTTAGTCAGTGTATGCCGACGTATCAAAATTTCTCTAAAACGCTGACATACGCTGAAATATGAATGCTTTTTTTTTCAATTTTTGGCGCATACATAGTGTATTCATAACGTATTGGACGTATACATACATATTAGTAACTTATATAGAATGTTTTGGTAACTTATAGAAAACATATACCAATGAATACTTCGCGTGTTGCCGACGTTCACAACTTATGCCCAAAAATAGTCTACCATATGCACAACGCGCGGCAGCATATCACCGACAATCATGTGACATTGCCTATAAAAACCGTTATAGAGAAAATGATCCGCTATAATTTCAGAATAAAAACTTGTGAAATTAATTTATGCTATAAAAACACAAGTTTTCTTGAAGTTGTAATAATTATTTTACTTGAATCTGACATTAGAAGGGCATTCGTCCTCTGCGCATGCGTAAACTTTGTATCGCACGATATTTCTCCACTTCTGTTTTTGTTTATAAAACGTAGTGCGTGATGAGTGCATGCTTCGCACAATGGGCTGTGAGTAATGACTTAGGCCTAGAATTACCAATATATTAAGCTTAATACGACTGTTATTAGTCACCATAATAATAGAATGATTGTCTAAAATAGATAAATATTATCAATAAGTATTTTATTTTTTTAGATTTTATTAAAACTAAACTGATGTTGGTGGGGACTAATGGGGATTTCCCTAGACCAAGAATACGTTGTTTCATAGCGGTAGCCTGAAGTTTACACACATTTCCAGTTGTTTATGTTAACATTTGTAAATAATGAAAAAAAAAAATTAAAATTATGGGAACGGTTTGGAGCTTAGGGGTGCGGCCTATACACTGGAATATAAGGGACCTTTTGGCATTTTATCGTGCGATACCGTAGCTCGGCAAGTTTGCAGAACGTGTAAGTAGGTCTATGTGATGTAAGTCCGTTGTCCTTATGCAGTGGTGAGCAACATTTGCACCATGGATCGAAGAAGGTCACGGCTATGGTGGGATCATCGCCCGTCGGAGATTTTTCAAAGCGTACCCATTAATGCTGAATGATAATTAAGACGGGGTCCTCTTGGCAAATGAAGCGAAATCGAGGACAATGTGGAAGGGCAACAATGTATAGCATTAGCAGGACAAAAAAATATTAAAAACACCTTTTCTGTCTTTCCATGCTTTTCCAAAAAAAAAAAAAAAAAAAAAAAAAAAAAAAAAAAAACACCCCGCCGCATCAATTCAAGAGACAGAAAATAATTTTTTTTTGGCCTTATATTAGTTATCGAACAAACATTTAATCATCAATTAAAATTTACATAGAAACAGTAAGATACAACATCTTAATAAAATTACATTAGAAATTGGGATCAATGGTTTGTCAGTGGAAGAATTGACGTCCGGTTGAACGCATTTTGCAACGATAGCAACGGAGTAGTATCACATGGTTATTGTGACGTAACACTGTAGTAATCTATACAATATGTCATTGACCCTATTGTAATAACTTTTCTGGTTAAAGCTGGGCATATGCTGCATCAGCCAACAAATGCTTATCAGCTCACTGTGACTGTTTGAGGACATTGTGATATTGAAGATGTATATTGAAGTGTAGGAGCTTATAATGGTAGGTCTAAACAGGGTATACAGCCAGGGGCGATTTTAGAGTGGGGGCTTAACAGGCTTTAGGCCCCCCCCCCCTAAAATTTCATAGCCATTTCTTTTTAACTGCTATTTGAAGGTCCAAATTAAAATATTGTGTAATGTTTTCTTTACACACATCATATTTATGGGCTAAACATTTTACAGTAGTTGTTTTTCAGTGATAAAATAAATATGAAATACATTTTTAAACCGATCAGCAGACAAAAAACTTAGCTAAGAAAGCTGCTTTTGCCTACTTTTCAAAGTGGGGGGACATGGTATCAATTGTCCCCCCCCCCACTTTTCACCAATCTTCTATAATTAAAAGCCCACTTTTACAAGCGAATGGAAAGAATAACAATTACACATGGCTCATGAATTTTGTATTTTCCGGACCAAAACCAAGTAAAAACGCAATTGTTTAAACATTTTGTAACCATCTCAGAAACCCACTAGATCGATTTTATGGGTGCAACGACTATCAGAGGCTAAATTTATTGTGAAAACAATGTACTGAACGTTGTTGAAATTGGAAGCATGTATCCTTATTAGGCCAATATTTTACAACTCAAAAGTGCACAATTTCTAATATAAACAATTTATTCTTTTTGTATATTATTATGATCCGTACGTATACTAGTGTTTAATATTATCTACATACATAAGATTACTGTTTTTTCTAATTCCACGGATATGATGTCTACCTATTTAGATTAAGTGATAAGCCTACTAAAAGTTTACAAACTCCAGTGTTACGTTGACGCAGTCTCGCAATGACGCCATGATAATCAGTGGCAGATTCAAGTGGGGCCGAGCCGGCCCTAATTTTTTCAAAATTATTTTTTAAAAATGGAAAAAAAACAAAGGAAAATTAGAATTAGAATTTAGGTCTGAGAGTGCCATTTCCGGCAATCTAGAGGTGTCATAATCATAAATTTTCTTACCTCAGCCCCAACCATGGTGGGGCTGAGGTGGTAGTCCAGCTACACTCAGCTACACTCTCCATCTGTAAAAGTCCCTCTCTGGGCCCAGCTCTATTTCAAATTACTGGATCCGCCACTGGATATTTTAAAAATTTCGTATGGAAATAAATGTTAATTGCACTGCTTAAAATCAATTAAAAGGTTATATGCACCAGAGCTTCCGGGCTTCGCCCCCTGGTCCCCAACCATTGCTTGGGCCTACGGCCCAAGGCTTTATTTTTCATCTCGTCCCCCACTTTCAGCCACGGATCGATGCCCTAGGGTCAGAGGCAGGTATTTAAACATTTGTATGATACACTAAACATTTTCTGTCGAGAGTGTTGTTCCAGTTTAGTTTTTTCTTGATTGCTTGTCGTCGAATACTACTACTACATTTAAAACATATTTTAAGGGGAATTCTTTTGTTGTCTGAAGTTCTCCTTAGGGACAGTATTTTTATTATGGAACTGTTTTCACCCTCTTCATTGTCCAGGCCCGTAGCCAGGTCATTTCAAGGGGGGGTTCTCTGGGCGTGGGGTCCAGGGGTTTCCTAAGGGCCCCGGTGGGGTGGGGGGGGCGAAGCCCCCGAAGCCAGAGCAGTTTTTGTGTTTAATGGGTCTATATAATGTTATAAAAGCAGTTATGTTTTGAAAAAGATCTATGTAATAAAAGGTGGTAATATAATAAAATTGGAA
>NW_022746329.1:14721-23244 GCF_011630105.1 Anneissia japonica
AATTAGGTGCTAAATTTTGATTTAATGCTGGGTAAGTTAAAAACAGACATTCTTTCCGAGTGGGACTCATTCAAAAATTTGAGGGGGTTCGCTAGAATACAGGGGGGTTCGCTAGAAAAGAGGGGTTCGCCCGAACCATAAAAACCCCCCCTGGCTACGGGCCTGTTGTCTTATGTTCCCCATGGCAACCCTTTCACCAGGATTTTTAAAGAATGGAGAAATTTCAGAAAATGTCCTCAAAATTTTAAGGGTGGTGCACAAAATTCTAAAGGGTGGATACAAACAATTGCTATTTTAGTACACATCAAGTGACACGCTAAGTCTGTTTATTGACCTTGCATTTGCATTAACATTTTTTTGAAGCGTGGTTCAAATATTTTAAGCATGGCGTATAATTTGCCTTTTTAATATTTTTATTTAAATTATGTGGTTTCTGTGAGTATCCTACGTGAAAAGATATTTTTATCTGCCATTAAAGATCCTAGTTAATCGTTTTTCATATTATTAATTTATTTTCATATATTCTTGTTATAATAATGACTTACTATAAATATTGTACGGAAATAAATGTTGTTTAATGAATGAATAAATATTCAAATCCACTTGCACTTGACAACAACAACTAGGCATCAGTTATTAGTTTTAATGGTGTCTACCACATATTTCTTCTTCAATTAAATACAGATACTAAATAAAAGCTCCATTGTACAAGTATATTTAATCAGTTTGTTTTCAACGTAGTACTATCAGATTTGTTTTGAAAGCTTAATGCAGTCACTATAACAATATTCGAATCTCACAAATTTCGACTTCAGGAGGAATTCAAAATCCACCAACTCCTGTGTTGGAACCCATTATTATTTATATATATATATATATATATATACATACATACACCCATACATACGCACACACATACATACTGTACATACATACATCTAATAGCTAAAGCGTTCAGCTACCCCTCTGAACCCCATCTTATCGGACGGAGACACCTCCTCCCAAACCTAGCCTCCGCAGGCACTTGGAGGCACTTTACACATATACCTATAGCCCCCCCCTAACCAAAACTTCTGGATCCGCCCCTGACAGCATCTTCTTGGGCAGAGTGACTGGATTGGAATTGTTGAGGACTAAACTATTCACTATTCTAAAAAAACCAATGCCCCTTGTTTCAAAAATCCTGGAATTGTTCCCAAATACAGTGACAATTATAAATTCTGAATCAGTTTACAATTCACATTTAAATGTACAAACCACTGATCTCTACTATTTATTTAGCCTTGAAAACTTTCGGAAAATAATTTGCCAGGCCTAAAGAAAAAAAAATTTGACAATGAAAGTGACAACTCTCCGAGGATGGGGATAGGATTTCCTTGGATTCGAAGAAAATGACGGTATCGTAACAAAGTATTGGTGCAAGATTAGCTGTGACAAACCCAAGGTAAATAAAATGGCCATGAGTCATCAAACTAAAACACCAGGGGCACATTTGTTGACGGATCATCTGTGATTAAAAAGCACAGTGTACTTGTGCACAGCAGGAGTGAAGAATACAATAAACAAATGATTTAGAGAAGTTTTTTCAAGGCTTCAAACTCAGCAAATACTCAGAAAATGGCAAAGTTATTTGACATCACGTTTAACGTGGCCTATCTAGGCCTAGGCCCTATGTACTATAATAATGAGCTGCCGTTTACAAAACATGGAGAAGAAACATGGAGTGGATCTTTGAGAAACTTTAAGTCATATGGGCCAAGGCACAGAAACAAAGTTGATGATGACACAAATCATACTCTAGTGGTAGGTGGTATTGACATAATTACCGATTCTGTAGCCTACTCTGAAAATGACTCGGATGATGAGTAAAATAATAGTACTATTTTTTGTTAGTAAAATTACATTTATATTTCAATCATTGTGTAATATAACAACAGTAAAATAATTTAACAAACAATACCAAAGCATGATTTGCATACTCATAATACTTCGATGATGTGCCTGCCCTAGGAATTTATGCTTTTTTAAGCATAATGCATTACATTTGTTAATCTGGAATTTTTTAAATTCTATTCTAAAGATGGAAAAACAGTGAAATAAAGATACTACATGAATGAATATACAGCTGTAAAGTGCTTTATTTATGTAATAATATTTATTATAAGTCAATTGTGACATCATCACTGTAACTCCCAATGTTATTTGCCTATTCCCCAGCGGGGACGCTTATGGCTTGATTTTTTATAGCTTCGTGTGCAAAAAAAATTCCTCACTTTTTTGTCACCGCAAATACATCGAATTGTAATTAAAAATTAGTTTCTTAAAACAAGATTAATTTGAACCCGAAGAAAGTTAGATCATATTTAATATTAAGTTTGAAAAATTAAGGAATTTATTGAATCAATGGACCCTCATAAACATAACAAACAGAACGTTTAATAGGAATTTATATATTTTAAAGACTCAAGGAACAAACTTAGATGTAGGTCTACGCCCAGGCCTCCTCCTACTACTACTACTAGGCATAACCTAGTTATGAAATCGCACGATTTTACATGTCTGCACGCACCGACCGAAAAGGATGTCAGTGACTGTATTCCCTCTCGAATGCTAAAATGTTTATTTCTTTGACGAAAGTTTATCAAAATAGTATTACAAACAAGTTTTTTCTAACATAATAGTAATTTATCGATAAAAAAAATTTAAAAAATAAAAAAAAAATCAGCATACGCACAGCTAAGTGTAAATACGCACACGTATACTGATCATATCACTATAGCAACCGATGACTGCTACAACAGTTGGTTATAAAAAAACTAAAATTAAAAGACGGCGATTGACTTTAAAGCAATTACTATACAGTAGTAGAGCATGCATTGTACACTAAACGGAAAATTATTATACTTAGGTTAGATTTAATGCATTCAAAAATTTTTTCAAGCATTAAATCTAACCTTCGTATGATAATTTTCCTATAGTGTACTATGTGGAGCTCTACTCTAATTGCTTATTAATGCAAATCATGAAAAAAAACAAGTTTAATTATTGCTGTAGAAGAAAAAAAATTGCCGTAGTAAAGCCATGGCCAGACAGCAAATATTTGCTGTTGGACCATTTTGAGGAAATTCCACCCCTGTAAATGATGCATTATTGTGTTGACAATTTTAAAATAGTTTATTGGTATTTGTTTCTAACTGTATTATAAAAATAATACGCCTCGGAATAGGTTTACCTAAATAGATGGCACATTATAAATGCATTATTATTGTTATTAATAACTCATACTCAAACATTTATGAAATGCACCAATTCCAAATTGAATGATCCAAGGCGCGAGCATTATTACCCCTGGTCACTAGATATCGTACAATGGCAAACCAGATCAAAGTGCAACATTCTCTGCTCCCCGGGAAGTATCCCTAGTCGTTCGCTACTTCAATGCCACAACATCCTACCAGGTACCCATTTATACTCTTGGGTAGGGAAAGACAAACATGCCTTGCTGAAGGACACAAGCGACTTGCACAGCAAGAGTTTCGAACCCCTGACCACAAGGTTGGAAGTCCAAGCCACAATCGATGCAATGCTTCTACACAATTATTATGAGAACATTTTAGCATTTCAAATATCATACCTTGTAGTTTTAATGTTAAGTAATTAGTATACAAAGGATGAAGATGCAATATGGAGAGCAACTCTGATAGTGCTTGCACTCAGGGTAATGTATTCTCATTGTAATGTGTTTGATGTATCAATACCTGGAAATTGCATAATATAAAGATAAAAGCTTTTGAATAATATAGTTTATTGTCACCAACAATGCTATGCAATTATTCAATTTATTCGATACAGTGGCTGTGCTTCTACACAATTATTCATGAGTGTATCTACACAATTAAGCATGAGTATATATCGTAAAAATACACATACAGGTCAATATGTTCATTATGATAGCTTTGCTCCATGGAACCACAAGATCTCCTGGATTCATAGTTTAGTTTCTAGAGCCCACAGATTGTGTACTCCTGATAAACTTCAAACAGAGCTTCGTACTCCTGATAAACTTCAAACAGAGCTTAATAACCTCAGGAAGTTTATGTCTTGGAATGGATACCCTTTAAAAGTTGTTAATAATGTACTTAAGAAATTAAATGAACCTAAATGTATACATAGGCCTACTGATGATAGCTTGATTAAGATTTGGGTTAGATTGCCTTATCTACTGTAGGAAAACCAGGTGAGTTCATTTTACGTAGATGTTTAAATAAGGTAAAGAAACACATAATTAAAGAGGTAAAATTCATAACTTTATGGCAGTATAAAAATGTTTCTCATTTTATATCTACTAAGGATTAAACCCCTAAGGAGTACAGAAGTTCTGTTGTCTATCATTGTAAATGTCCAGGCTGCAAAAGTGATTATATTGGTAAGACAGATAGGTGTTTAATAACTAGACTTAAAGAACATTCTTCACAATCTGATAGTGTTATATTTGATCATGTTAAAAACTGTGAGGCATTCCAATATGTTTTAGGATTACAGGGTATACCTTGAAAATGATAATGTCGTCTGTAATGTAGGTAATAAATTAGGTTTAATATTTTCTAGTACTAACATTATTGACAGCTCCCGTAACTGGTCTATCCTATTGTTTAAAGAAGCGTTCGCTATACGTTGACTACACCCTTTGCTTAACAATGGGCTCAGAGCTTCAAATGAGCTTTCTTTGTTTTTGTAGGTATCTAGGATCATTAGAGTAAGAATGCTTTGATCTTTTGTTTAAATCACTGCTATGTCACCTACTAGAGGTAATGTTTTGATTGGTTAAACACTTTTGGTACTAGTGCTTATAAGCTTGCTAATATGGATATTTTTTTCATTCCTGATGATGACATAATTAATGTCGAAATATTGAATCCCAACACGATGGCGTGTATTTCAATACTTGGAGTATGTATTATACTTACTCTTATCTGAGATTATTCAGTGGACCTTTCAGAGGCTGTGGTCACCATTCAAAATGCATAAATAAGGTATATAGGATAATAAAATTAACCTAAAATAACAGAAACAACTAGATTTGAACTCGTCACTGAGGACGAGTTAGGTGATCCGCCGTACTTTGACCTTCATAAAGCTCACACGGTGCTGATTGAAAAGTGTCATAATATGCTAAAATATGCTGTAATTAGTTTTTTTAAAAAGAATAATTTTGAGCATTTTAAAAGATTTACGTATGCGTACACGTACGTCACGACGCCTGTGAGCACGGTAATAGCACAAAGAGTGACTCCTGATATGAATAATGTGTCAGGAACACAAAGTATGTAACAAACATGATTTCCAGCTTCAGTACATGTTGCGTGCGTGGAAATGAACCTATTGCACGTAAATATGGAAAGTTTTGGAATGCTGAAAATGACCAAACGTTCTTTATACTATCTGAATAGTGATATGGAGAATTTTCAAATTTTAACTGACGCGCACGTCACGATGTGTGCGTGTACAGTAATGGCACACGAAATTAAACATTGTCAAGTGTTTTTAAAACCGCCTGTTAGTTGGTAATGCCACACAAATTTTCCCTTCATATAACCTATATATATCAGTCTGATAGCGTCGAAATACAGTCTGCCGCCCTCTCTCTGTTCTATCATTTTACACCTTTTAAAAATGAGAGATAAAAGGGCTCCAAAAATTAATTCTTTTTGACCATGCTGACATGATGAAAATAAAAAATAAAGGTGACACATCTGAAAGAGAATTGATTTAGCTATAATACACTCACAGGTGGGAGACAATCAATCAAGATAAGCGAGTTACATTCTAACGAGTATAAAAAGTAATAACGTCAGTTTTTTCTTAATTTAAATGGCAATAAGATGACGTCACAATGTCCGATCTGCCATTATGATCTATAAAATTGTATCTACAACTCATGTGCTCTCAGAATATGTAATAAATATTGGGGTCACCTTTCATCCTAAGGAGCTATATTTGATTATAAATAGGCATAATTATAAGCATGTAAATTTTAATGCACGCATACGTGCACGTTCAGACGCGCAAACAAAAAAGTAAGATACCTAACATTCAACCTTGACCTGAATATAATATTATTCAGAAATGTCAAATGGTTAAGGTGATATGACGTCATCAACGTTTTGAGAAAAGAAATATAAATTGTTTCTTGTTTTTTAATTCAGATGGCAATATGATAACGTCACAACGTCCAATCAGCTATTATGATATATAAAATTGTATCTAAAACTCATTTGCTCTCAGAATATGTAATAAAAATTGGGGGTCACCTTTCATCCTAAGGAGCTATATTTGATTATAAATAGGCATAATTATACGCATATGTAATTTTTGACGCACGCGAACGCTCGCGTTATTACCCGCGCACAAATATATAATGTACTTAACATTTAACCATGACCTGAAGTTTATACCCACTAAATATGATTCAGAAATCAGAAACCATGCTGAATTTTAAAACGGCAGTGGAAATTGCAAATGCCATTTTGGAAGCAGACGCTAATGTGAAAGATATTAACATTGGTGGGACTACTTCAGTGAACAAGGTTTTGGACAAAGAGTCAATGAAATATACAACTATAAACACACACAAGGGACTGTTCATGTACGCACGCTTACCATTCGGGATCAAATCAGCCCCAGGAATTTTTCAGAGACAGATCGAAAATTTGTTAAAGGGAGTACCTCACACAGTAGTTCGATCTGATGACATATTGTTAACAGGTAGCTCGAAGGAGAAGCATCTGAATAACCTAAATGAGGTTTTGAGTCGATTGTCAAGATATGGTTTGCGGTTAAAGAAAGAGAAGTGTTCCTTCTACCAACCGGAGGTGGTATTCACTGGAAAATGTGCAACTGCTACAGGAGTAAGTCCAACCGAGGATAAAGTACAAGCGATTAAGAATGCGCCACCACCGACTGACGTGACTCAGTTGAAATCATTTCTTGGACTCTTAAATTATTATTGTGCATTTTTACCTAATGTGTCAACTGTGCTAGAGCCATTAAATAGACTCTTGCGCAAAGGTGTTCAATGGATTTGGTCAAAAAGTGAGAAAGCTTCTTTCGAAGAGGCTAAGAATTTATTATGTTCTGACAAAATATTAGTGCATTACGACCCATCTAAGGAAATTAAATTGTTATGCGACGCATCAGCCTATGGTATTTCGGCTGTGTTGGCACACCGCATTGATGGTATTGATAAGTCTATTGCATATGCTTCGCGCACGCTGACTGCAGCAGAGCGCAACTACAGCATGATTGAAAAAGAAGGTCTTGCTTGTGTTTTCGGTGTAAAGAAATTTCACCAATACTTGTTTGGGATGCACTTTGTGTTGTTGTCAGATCATAAGCCACTTCAATCCTTGTTTAATGAACGTAAAGGTATTCCGTCAATGGCCTCTGCTAGGATACAGAGATGGGCCTTGACTTTGGCTGCATATAATTATACCATGCATTATCATCCCGGTAACCAGAATGAGGTAGCTGACTGCTTAAGCAGATTACCTTTACCCATTACTGAGGGTCATATTCCCGTGCCGGGTGATGTGGTTTTGTTGATGGAGCACATCAACAACGCCTCCTCTCCAGTAAATTCCGATGACATCAGAAAGTGGACTGGTAAAGATCCTATTTTGTCACATGTTAGACATTGCATTTTGTATGGTAATTGGACCAACCCAGATCCTGACTCACAAGATGAGTTTAGACATATTTGACGTAAAGACAAGTTAAGTGTACATGACGGGTGTATTTTGTGGGGGTCCCGTATTGTGGTTCTTGCAAAGGGCGCAATCTCATCATTAAAGAATTACATGATTGTCACCCAGGAATTACATAATGAAGTCCATTAGTAGACAATATGTATGGTGGCAATGTATTGACAAAGACTTGGAAAAATGTGTTAGCACATGTACCAAATGTCAGGTTAACAGGAATAAACCTGCCGAAACACCTTTAAGTATGTGGGAGTACCCTAAAGAACCGTGGTCTCGGGTTCACATAGACTTCATGGGACCTTACATGGGGAAGTCATTTTTTATTATTGTCGATTCATATACTAAGTGGATCGATGCTGTGATTATGAATTCTATAACTGCTGAGTGCACAATCGAGGTGCTCAGAAGAGTATTTGCCACTCATGGTATTCCTAAAGTGTTAGTGAGTGACACCGGCCCAACCTATACTCTGTCTCTTATACGGACCAACCTATACTAGCGCGCAGTTTAAAGAGTTTACTGTGCGCAATGGGATTAAGCATTTGTTTAGTGCCCCCTTCAAACCATCATCTAATGGGTTAGCCGAGAGAGCAGTCCAAACCGTTAAACATGGACAAAGATGGCTGAGGGTTCACTTCATACTAAATTGTCACGGTTCCTTTTTAAGTATCGTATTACCCCTCATTCTACCACTGGTGTTCCACCCTGCGAGGCACTTATGGGAAGAATGTTACATTCACCATTAAGTATGGTACACCCAAGT
>NW_022746329.1:26615-36284 GCF_011630105.1 Anneissia japonica
GCCTTGTGTCCTTACAGGCCTGAAGGTACAATTTTCTCAAATTTTCTCACCTCAGCCCCACCAATGGTTGGTGGAGGTGAGAAAATTTGAGGAAATAGTACCTTTAGATGGACTGAAATGACACTTTTTTATAGTAAAATTCATCATCACACCATCAATATAGTCTAGATGAAAGCAACAGAAAATCTCTCATGATTTTACATCAGGGATTTTCTAATTAATATAAGTGATTTACCATACAAAATAAAACTAAAGATACACTTTCTTCGATGTATTTAATTTAATTGACCTACCACAAAGCCGTGTGGCCAAATTACCTCAGCCCCACCATGGTTGGGGCTAAGGTGAAAACATTTAAGAAATACTACATGTAGATGGTCGGAAATGACATTTTTAAATAGTAAAATTCATCATCATCACATTAACATTATAATATATTTATACCGTAGTCAAAATGAAGCGCCAACATATTCTCATGATCTTTTATCAGTGATTTTCAACAACCATAGAGATCTAGTGTGATGTACAGTACGATAGAAAATAAAACTTAAACACATTGTCTTTAATGTATTTACTTTACCTACTTTAAAACTGTCCACATGCATCTTAAACAAGCCAACACGTGTCTCATCTGAGGTGATCAATTTAATTCAAAAATAAAACTTTATTGTCTTTGATGTATTTGCTTTACTTTATCTACTTCATGTGCCAAAAACCAATCTTTTCTTTGCACGCTTTTTCTCATACTTCTCAAAATATAATAAAGTTATTGGCACTCAAGTCGCGTATTATGGTAATTCAGATGTTTGTGGGCAGAGATACCAGCATCTTGCTATAAAATAAGATGTACTCTGGCTGTAGAGCACTCTTTCGTTAAACCTAGTTCATTTATGCAGTTATTTCAACAACTATTTTAGCAGGTAATTTCAATATTTCTTATAAGTGCAATGTACCTAACAATCATTTTAATCAACTATGTTACTTCGAACTTAACGCAAATGATCTCTTTTGTGACTAGACGTTCCAATGACTTTACAAGTGTTGGAACGATAATTGATCATCTTTATACAAATGAAATCAGCCTGGAATACCAGGTAGTGACCATGACTGTTTTTCTGTTACTTCTGTTCTTACTGTATTAGTTCTCTTCCCAGATAATTCATATTCAAAAATTTCCACTGTTGATTTTATCAACACTTTTTCTAATCTTTTGGATGAATGTTTTGTTTCCAACAATGTTGATACCTCATGGTAGCATTTAAAGGCAAAAATTCTTGATGCGATTTACAAAGTCATTCCCACTGGGAGAGCAAAAAATAAAGCAAAACGGCCATGGATTAATTCAGAAATGCTTAGATAATCTGCGAAAAAACGCAGATTATACAAGGCAGCGAAAACTAAATACAACTTAAATACTTGTTATGCCTACAAAAAATGTCACACAATATGAAACACGGAAATCTTACCAAAAATATATTTCTGAACTAGCCAAACGATGCTCTGATAATGGTAAAGCTTAAGCTGGAGGTTTGACCACAAGAAGAGAGCAAGCCGGTGGCAAAAGCTTTTATAATAATGAATGCTCTGTTGACAATCCTATTGTTATTGCCAATGATTTTAATAATTTTTTTTCGTCAAATTTTACTGCTGAAATCTTTTTAACCTCCAATTTTAATCATGAAACTTCAAGTAGTTATTGTAGGAATCACATTGGCACGCTTCCTCTTTAAAATTCAAACAAACCCTCAAGAAATTTTAAGACTCATTAATAATCTGAAATTAGGTAAAGCCCCAGGTCCAGATGGGATCACCTCAACTATGTTAAAGCTGTCAGCAATCCTAATTTCTGATCCTCTCTGCAGGTTATTTAATCTCTTAACAACCGGCATTTTTCCTACCGAGTGGAAGAGGTCCAATGTGATTCCTATACACAAATCTGGTGCAATATCTAAAATTTGTAATTATCATCCGATTTCATTATGTTCTGTAGTTGGTAAGTTGCTTGAAAAAATTTTTAATAGGCAATTACTTAGTCATTTGCATGATCATAGGCTTATTTCCCCAGCAATCCTAATTTCTGATCCTCTCTGCAGGTTATTCAATCTCTTAACAACCGGCATTTTTCCTACCAAGTGGAAAAAATTTGTAATTATCATCCGATTTCATTATATTCTGTTGCTTGAATAGGCAATTACTTAGTCATTTGCATGATCATAGGCTTATTTCCCCATTCCAACATGGATTTGTAAAACGTAGATCCTCAGTGACGAGTTCAAATCTAGTTTAATTTGTTTGTTCTTGACCTGCCATAGGTTGTTTCTTCCAATACTTACCAATATGCAGATGACACTGTTATATTAGAAATATAAGGCTATGTTCAGACTCGGAGATAAGCCAGGCTTGAGTTAAGCCCGGCTTAACTTTGGCAGGCGTTCAGACTAGCGGGATTAGCCAGGCACGAGAATTTTCATAATAATGAACCGTAACCAGCAAACGTGTTTCAGATCATTGCTCACAAAACGTACGCTTGCTCACAGGTTAGTAATTGAATGCCGATTGGTCAATTTGTTACCCAAAGTCAATGCAAGACCCACCGCAACGATTAAAGCCCAGCTTAGAAAACACGGTGGCACGCCAGGCCTAGTTATAAAAGGAACAAAGCCTGGCTTGGGATAAGCCACATAGTTCAGACTGGCACGTGCATAAACCCGGTGAGTTGAGCCGGGTTTATCCACCTAGTTTGAACTACTGTAGGCCTAAGAAACACAAATGATAATGCAACATTCCAGCAAGAAATGGATATTATTGGTGATCCGCTTCCCCAGCGGATCACCTCTTGTAATAGTCAGATCTTTTTTGGTGATCTGCTTCACAAGCGGATTATATCTTGTTATTGTAGGTTCATCTTCTACTTTTTTTATTCTTCTTTCTTTCTCACCACAATATCTCAAAATTGCCAAGAGTAACGCACAAGCCCACTTCACCGAACATTTGGCTTGGCCTGGAATAGTCACCATAAAGTTTTCAATGTGCTCAATCATGCGTGACGTCATCTACCCGCAATTTGGCGTTTTTACATTATCGATCATATCATCCTAACCAATTGTCATTTCTCAATCATATTAAGTGGGCATAAACTTCAGGTCAAGGTTGAATATCAGGTACCTAAATATTTTGCGTGCACATCATGACGCACACACAAGTGCGTCTAAATTTCAAAATGCTCAAAATCACTTTTTGACTAAATTAGAGCACGTTTCAGGCCATTCTGAGCATTTAAAATTTTTTTTCCACTACGCATGCGCATTTTTATGCATGCAGATCGTACGGAAGCTAGAAATTACGTTTTTTTATATTTTGGGTTCCTGACATTGTTTTGAAACATGTTTCCTGGTTACAGTTCATTATTATGCAATACTCGCACCAAGCTTATTCCGGTCAATCTGCACCGTGTGCGCTTCCTGAGGGTGAAAGTGCCGCGGATCATGGAACTTAACTCAACTAAATGCAAAACAATGAGAATCACCAGGTCAAATAGACTTGCTAACTCTGTTCATGCATATCAAAATGGACAAACCTTACAAATGTAACCAGTAATAAATATCTTGGTGTAACTTTTACATTAAAACTTGATTGAGGTTTGCACGTTTCAAACACTAAATCCAAAGCGTCTAGGATACTTGGCTTTATTCTGCTACTAGTCGGCTACTGTGACCCATATATTATATCAAAATTGTACAACAGATTAGTCCGTCCAATATTTGAACATGGTGTACCTGCTTGGTCTGCCAACCATAGAGGTCATATTACTTCTCTTCAAGCAATCCAACGCAGAAGGACAAGGGTGTGTGTCTCGCGTTATATCCCATACACACGTCTTGTTGTCACACGATTAACATCTGTTGAAAACCTTTTTGAGTACATCTGCTTAGCTTTTGTTGCAAAATGTCTTTATAATTTATACTCAATTCCTCGACAGGATTTTATTCATTTTAATACTAGATACAAGGACCATCTTAAATTTATTCACACTTACTCGCGTACTAATAGTTTTTTTGGACGATATAAATGAAATGAAATTTAGGCATATCCTCTTAAAAATTAAGGGGCCGAGGTGCGAAAACTTTAGGAATATGGACCTCTGGGTGCTTGGAAATTGCACTCTCATACCTTAAAAATCTTTCAAATAATTCATATCAACAATATACTACAACAATTATTTTTCTTACCCTCTGCAACCCCCTGCATCCGCCCCAGCTGATAACCGAATCCCATGTTGATACTTTATTATTAAATAAAATAATACAGTAAGGCAATATAGGGCATAGACACACGCTCCCGCTGGGAGCCAATTTTTAAACAACTAGTATATCTGTGTACTCTTAAGACTAAAATAGCTTGGCCTTTTCTTACCATGTTTACTACTGTAACCCAAAAAGCTCTGCTATCCACTAAAGTCAAATGCTTATATTAACCTCTTGTATAGGGTGTATACAAGAGGTGTATGCAAATTAAGCTTTTGATTGGTGGTTCAAACTATGCGGACCGCTTATTAACCACTCAATACGTTATTGGTAAGTAATAGTTCTGCATGTTAATCAGGTATACCTGCGGCAGGCTTTCAATACAAAACCCTTGATAATAATATTATGCTCTAAACTGTAAATAAAGAATCGTGAGAAAGACACAATTTTAAGTCTACAAGAACTATACACTGTATAAACACTACTTTTAAAAAAGTGTCACACTGAAGCCTCCAAAAACAATATCTCAGATAAATAAGAAACACTGGTCAGAGGCAGAAGAATATATAAAACGTTGTTCAGTTTTTAATAAGGTAGTTTACTGGCATTATTCTTCATCAACTATGTACACCTTACATCAGGTTTCTGCTGTAAGGCGTACATAAACACTGGCGATGGTTTCAGCTGCTCCTTGCCCATGGTTGGTAGAACCAAGTCTTCTCAGATAAGGACTTAAAATGGATGTCCAGTGTATACATCTGGCTTGTGCTTGTGAAGAGTAAGGGGTTAACCCGATATTATGGTTCATTTCAGCCCCTGTCGTTGTGGAATGATGTGAACATGTAGCTACCATGAAGCGCCTCGATCTTTACGATCTGGCCCCAAGCCAATTTTGAATATACCGTAGTCTAGTAAACCACCGCTAGCTTCCCACCTCCAATATCGTTCAAAAATAAAAAGAAAATACTGTATAGGACTAGGCCTACTTAATTTTTTCAACTTTTGTGATAGTCCTATATCAGTGGCGGTGCCAGTGTGGGGGCAGGGGGCTTAAGCCTCCCCCATCGGCCAAAGCCCGTCGGGCAGTCGGACCAAAAGAAAAAAATAGGCTCAGTTTTCCCATCCCAGCCATTTCCAGCCATCTAGTCTTTTTTTTTTTAAATCGTTTTGGGAGGAGGGGACACTCCACACCCATACCTTCGGCTCGGGCCTGCAGCCCTCAGATAACGCTGTGCACTATAATTACACCCATAAATACTTAGCCAACCCCCCAAAGTCGGACATCTTAGCCCACCCATAAATTACATCCTAGAGCCGTCACTAGCCTTTTATTAAGCAAACTTTCAAAGTATAGTTGGGTCATTTCTGGCAATTCCGTGACCGTGGAGAGGCTAACTTAGTTTTTTAGTGGATTTGTCTTCCTTGAGGGTATAACCTGTGAGAGCCCTAAATCCAAAATGGCTGCCTTCCGCCATTTTGAAATTTATTATTTCAGAGTTTTGGCCTACAAAGCTGCTTTATTGCATGGATTTAGGGCTTTCAGGGATCCAGGATTTCATTTTTGATGTCGGATCGAAGATGCGACCTAGTTTTGACCTTTAAATCCAAGATGGCCGCCAATTGTTTTTTTGTCAAAAACCGCTTTTTTTGTAAATTCGTCATAGTGCCTTATAATAATAATAATAATAATAATAGATGGATTTATATAGCGCAAATAAACGAGGTCTCTATGCGCTAGACAATAATGAAGTCAAGAACACAAAGAAAAAAGCCGGGGAAAAAAAACAAAAAAAACACCAAGCTAGCACCCAAACCGAAGTATGGGGTTACACCATCACCGCCAACCGGAGATCTGTGTTTGTGTACTCCGGTTAGCATCGGTTATAAAAGGATTGCATGAAAGCTCTGATGCTGAATTGTCTGACAGACAACAAAACTATAGTTAATTATACAGAAGTCATCTCAGAGGTCAAAGGTCAATAGTTGGTGGTTAATAAAAAATGAAGCTTTCAGTTCGCTTATAAAATTCCAGTGTATTGTACTGTTAATATCCAGAAATTCATATTTGATTTCCAAATTATTTAGGTTTTACTTTCAAATCTAAAAATGGTGATGAGGTCACCTTGGAGGTCAGAGGTCAATGTTTGTGGTTAATGGTCAATTGTAGTTCCATTTTATAAAATTCCAGTGTTCTGTGCTGTTAACATTCATTAATTCATACTTCATGGTTTGACCTTCAAATAAAATGCTGCTGTGGTCATCGCGGGTGGCGAAAGGTCAGCATTTGTAGGTAATAGAAAATGAAGCTTTATCTAGTTACTGTGCATTGGCTATAACATTCCAGTTATTTCCAGTTTACTGTATAGTGGATATCCAGGAATTCATATTGATGTCCGATTAGTTTAGATTTTACCTTCAAATCCATACTGCTTATTTTCAGCTCACAAGTGTCAAATTTTCAAATTTTATGCAAGTAAAAACTACACTAAGTGCATCTCAGAAGGTAACAGGTTACAAACCTTGGCTCTCAATGGTCAAAAGTCTCATTTTACAATGTGTGACTTTGACTTTGTCCTTTAACACCAGACTTTTACCCTCAGTCTCAAGTACAGTAAATGCTCCCTCGCTTCAGAGAGTATCACATCAGTAGATCACCTAGAAGTTGATACGTCCTAACTTGGATCGAAACATAAGCGTTGGATACACGTCTGTCTAATACAACTTCTTCAGTGTATCTCTATTATCAATTGGCATAGGCTGAGAGCAGCATTGTATCTGACTCTGAATCCATAATCTTTGCTTGCCACACCAGTGCTCAGGTTCTCACCCACCCTCACAGTAAACGATGTCACCAAATTTGTGTTTTAAACCAATTTTAATCCCTCAAGCTTCTGCAGTTTTACCTTGTAAAAATAAGAATAAACCACACTTCATTTGAATGTCTTTGGGCTTGGATACTGCAGAAAATGTCACTCTATCAGTCGTTGATAGGGCTAAAATGAGGGATGGCTCAGAGTACCACTGGAGGTACTACTGGAGTGACTACTTGAAAAGAATAAATATGCACCATCATAAACTCATGCCACGCTCTTGCATGGCCCATCAAACTTATCATGACAGGTATTTCCTTTTCTACAGTAACTATCAAGGATGATGTGCGTGATCAATGGGCAGCAAGATATCTACACATAACAATACACACCAAATATTTTGCCCAAATCAAAAGACATGGTCAGTGCTCACAGAAGATATCACAAATACCATCATACCTTTCTTTGTGAGCACTGGCAATGACCACACATTTTGGTATTTTGGGTACAGAAAAAATCGAAGAAGGTGATTCACAACTCCTGAGGTGATGAAACTGCTAAATCAAGTGCATGAAAGTTAAAGGATGAAGACAAAGATGATAAAATCTTTTGTCCTCTCCAGTTGATGTTCTTTAATTAAAGAAATTATGGTTTGTATATCTTAAACTCAGTGTATTTTTGTCTACAGAAGTCGATTAAATCCATTATTATTTTACACAAGAAAAAGGAGCTGCGACCAATTGAAGGCCAAGTGCGGATTTAAAATACGTTGTCATATATTGCTTATTTAACCTTTTTTCAGTTCGGAAAAAATACAAAAAAAATTCAAAAATGTTAGATGGAACGACAATTACAGAAACAAAACATGATATGATGAGAAATCAAAATCAGGTGAAAACAAGGCTGATCACTTTTTTCAGGAGCTTGGTAGCAACTTTCTAACAAACTCATTAATATTCATGACCAGTCTGTCAATTTTGGCAAGCAGCTGATCAAGGAATCGTCCCGACGATGATCGAGCGACCAGCTGCCTCGACAATACATACATACAGTCAGTGAGAAGTCGTGAGATTTTGTGATCGTTTATGTACGCAGTAACAGAGAGAGGGTTTAGTCGACGTCAGTTCAATCATGGAGGAATAATTCACTTGAATTATTATCAGTTTGTTGATAGTTAGGCCTACACCTATGACTATGCCTAAGATTAACACAGTCAATATCTACCCAGCACCAGCGTTAGTACTCCCGTCTCGCGCGCAACAGTTGAGATCTCACGCAGCCTATCCAGCTGAAGCTGACAGTAAAGTTATTACCATAGGTTTCTACTAGACTACTACTACTTATATTAATAGGCCTAGCTAGTCTGACCATAGAGGTATGGCCGGACTAGGCCGGACTGTCACAATAGGCCCTATTTAAAAAGGCTGGGTAAAAGCCTAGAATATTGTTGTATAGGCCCTAGACTTTTCATGCATTGGCGACATTGTTACATTGTGCAAGTGCATTTTTTCATAGAAAAATAGGCCTTCCTAGGTAGGCCTACTGTACTACTAAATAATACGACTAGGCAGGCCTGGTCCTATGAAAACTGTCTAGGCCTAAATAATGGTGAGGTGCTTTATAATACTAGTGAAACATGTACAAAAGATGGTGGTACAAAGCATACAAGCACCCAGCAAGACCTACTCTGGTCGTCTACTGAAACTTATAATGGAAGCTACACACAATGTAACGTGAGCAATAGAAAATTGGGTGAATATCTCATCCATCATCATTCAGCCAGTGTACATGAAGCATATTGGCGTGGTAAAAAATATCAGCATTAGTGGTTTTTAAGAAACATTAATGTCTGATTTTTTTTGTACCAATATTTCTACAATATTAATACATTACAAACTAGCAGACATTAAGTTTTTAGGCATCTGGTTTATATTGCAGCACTGTATTACAATGTGCATGCCAAATTTATAATAAATAAATAATATTTTTAGAAGTTTTAGAAGTGTTACTTGCAAAATATCTTTAATACTAATCAATGTTATTATAAGTTTCTTGTTTTAAAACCGTGTAATGCCATTCAATAGTAATACTTTTGGAGCAAATATGTGACCCAGATTTATAAAACAACTTATGGAGATTAACATTGAAATATATAATGCACGAAATTTATAATACAGTATGAAAATGTGGCTGAATATATACAGGAACCACTATTTTAATGTATGGCTTTCTACAGTCTGGTGTAAAGTTAGTCTATGAATTTGGTTATTTTGTAATGGCTGGATTATGCCTATGTCTGCATGCTTTTAAATGTTCGCTGATCAATTTGGTATTGCGATTTAAAAGAAAACTTCGATTTTGTTGTTGTACACCATTTATTGTTTAGTATTTTGAAATATTTATATAGTTTAACTTCGTATCCAAAATGCCATTGAGAAATTGTTTGACTTTAACAAAATTGACTTGCACTTACAGCAATGGAAAACAACAATTCGGCATGTAAAATTAGATTGACTTTGAAATTATGGCAAAATCGTCTTAGGCATTATTTATCATGTTTGATTGCCTTGTATTATTTACCATAGCCAAGATTTCTTCTTTCATGATGATGTTCA
>NW_022746329.1:36880-41723 GCF_011630105.1 Anneissia japonica
ACACAATTTATCATCCTTGTATATGGCAAATAATTTATTACAATTTTATTTTCTCAGTTAATATAAAATTGTTTCACTGTACACAGAACAAAACACTAAAGCAGTCAGGTATTAAGATATATCAATGCATTTAACACACACTATTTATTATCAAAATATTAATGTGTTGATTTACAGTTAGTTTTACACCAATGTAAAGAATATGATAGAACAAGTTAAATTTATTTACTAGTACACAAAACTCCAAATCACAGAGCTCCAAATTTTAAAATATTAGACGCAAGTGGGGAAGACACAAGAATATTGCATTTGGAACATACTGTACTTACAACAAAATGTTCGTGAAATCAATTTGGCTGGCCTATTTGCATCTGGCCTATCCACATCAATAGCAACAATTTCTATTACAGACTAGGCCTGGAAGGTTACACACAATTGGCTGGTGTAGATATACAGAAAGTGTAGGCCTATGCTGACAAAATTTTCTTTCTTACCATGAGTGATGAGATATTGCAAGCATTTTTATCAATGATTCCAGTATCTGTATCATCATGTACAAACACCAGAAGGCTGGTTGTCGTGTACGTCAGTCAGGTTGAGGTATGTAACAATTAAATATTGTAATGAGCTTTAGTCGTTAATTTATAAATATTAATGAGTCCAAAGCAGCTTTAAATTATTTTATATTAGGTGACATCCGAATATTCTCACTCAAGCAATTCCTGTATCTATAGCATCAAAATACCCAGGGTAGTCTTCACAGTCCCTAATCAACCACAGAGTGCAAGATGGGATGACCCTTCTGTCAGATTTCTTTAGCCTGTTACACCTACCAAATGAATCCATCAATATCCAACATGTCGACATTTCCTATTAGAGAAGTTCAATAAAAAAATTAAAACAGACCAATTTAGAGTGACTATTCTTACACCATTCAAAAATAATTAGAATTGATATTACAATATCTTTATAATATAAGGAAATAGTCCTGGCACTAATCATAAATGATTGAAATTATATATTAATTAACCATCACTGTGAAAAGCCGTGAAAAGCCGTGAAAAGCCCATATTCAAATGCATTGCAAAGTGGTATAACAATAGCCACGGCCTAAAGTATTATTCTGAATAAAATAAACTATTTCGTTAATATAGAACTTTTTTATAAATAATATAAAAATAAAAATTAGTTAAAAAGTTACAGATGAAGACAATTAAAATTTAAACATGTATAGCACATATGTATAATAGGCTATTTTGTTTCTCAATCATTTTTAATGTACAAATACAGTAATATTAATTCCCCTGTATTTTGATCATCAAAATGGCTGGACATTTGACTCTCTATTAGTTCCAGCATGGAAGAACTAGCAGGGTCACGCCTAGGCCAGGTGGTTGTAACTCAGAGTGTGTGCAGGCAATTTATCCTCCTCGGAAAATAAAGGCCGATTTCCGAGCAGCATTTGTCGAAAATTAGTTTGGAACTAATCTGAATATATAACCAATGTATCATACAGAAGTTAAGTTCTGTGCACCTTTTTCCTAGCCATTTCCTGCGCAAATTTGAGCTAGTTTTTGAGGTATCATCATCCACATTCCACAACGAACAAACTGGCATTTTAATAGGGCTAGGCTGCCTTCCAATAGATAGTTCCATGGATCAATCATTAACATGTAAATTACTGTACCTTATTCAAAATAGTGTTGTTCATCTAATGTTTGAAATTATAGATTTTATGACTAAATTAGGGGTCTAGGCCTAGGCCTTCATCGCGCCAGGCAGTAGAGCAGCATTCAGTATTCTATACATGATACAGTACTGCATATATGCTAGGCTATGCCTATACAGGTAAGAAAAGTTGGTAACAAACCTATTTAACGCTATTTCTAAGACCACTACTTCCAAAACTACCATTCTTCAAAAATGCAATCGACTTATTTTATTATTATTATTAAATGTTTTCGCCAATCCCGATTTTTCAATTTTCCACTCGCGACGACCATTCTCATCATCAGTTGGCTGTGTTAACATCTCGTTACGGTTGAGTGAATCAACTGACTCCCTGTCTAGTGCAAAATTCACGAAACAAAAACTGGGGCAAACTGTTATTTTACACATAATTGAGACATTTTCATAAGTGAAAACCCATATAAATGAAAAGAACGGCCAAATTTACATTGGAATATCTAAAGTTTGACACGATTTTGTTATGGGGTTAGCGAATACAAGCATTTGAAGTCGGTCCATTTTAGGAAATTCCCTATCTTTTATTAAACACTAGCTCAAAATCCTGTAGCACCACTTCGTTTTTGGGACCCAGTTCACGAGCCTCGTTTTCGAATACCATGCTCCAAAATCAAGTGACATCACATTCTTTATGGTCCCCCGTCCCCCTGTTATATATTAAGCTTTAATTATTTCAAACTTGCACTTGGCATTTGAAGACCAGTTGAAACTGGGTCCAGCTGAAGACCAGTAGAATTGTTAAAAAACACAATACCCAATGTGGTTCTAGTTCCAACTGGAATTTTTACCTAAGTTACATTTCAGCCCCTGTACAGCTTTGAAAAAAACCCCAGATATAGCCATGAATTAATTTGGTCAATCCCATATGGGTTCCAAATGAAACCATAATGCAAACCTAAGGGGCCAAATATATCGTTTAAAGGGCACATAAGTTCATTTAGGCCAAATTTTACGTTTCAACCCTTAAAATACCCAGATATAGTTTACAATGGGCCCATGAATTATTTTGGGAATACCCATATGGGTTCCAATCGAAACTATAATGCAGACATTAAGGAACACAAATATATCCTTTAAAAATTAAAGGTCCTACATTTCCATTTGGACCAACTTCACAGGCAGCACTTTCCAGTGTAGACCAAACTGCAGGGAGCCCACATTTTGGCCCATAACTTTACTATATGGGGCCCATGTTTGTTTACTAGGTTGGTAAGATCTATACTGAGTTCAGATATCACTTTATGGTAGGCCAAAGCTTCCAAGGGGCGTAAACTGAGAAGAATACAGCTGGCCTTCCACCTGATGAAGACACATTGCACCATTTGAACAAGGACAAACTACATCACATATTGCCAGTGCCATTTTAAGTTGCTAGACTAGCATCCGTCCTCCATTTGTCATGGTTAAGAAATCTTGTATTTTTCACCAGTACTCTGCCACCCTTGCTGCACCAGCTCACTTTTTTGAGAACCAGCGATGAGAGAACAGTAGTACAACTGTAGAAGTGATACAACAGACTCGGATGAGGAGTAGCAGCCTATTTATTGTTTAAGAAATAACTTACTTAGTTTAGTTGATAATTCAGGAAATTAGTATTAGAATTAGAATATATTACAATTGTAACCTTTTAACTTCTGAAATGAACTTGAACTTGATCATTTGACACTTTTGAGCTGAAAATTAGCAGCATTCTTGGATTTTAAGGTCAAACCTTTAAAATCAATTAGACCTCAAATAAGAATTCCTGGATGTTAACATTACACTACTAGACTAGAATGTTATAACCAATCAATCAATGGGTCATCAAATGTGACATGCCGAAAATCTTCCCTTACTGAATTCGGTCCTGCTACCCGATTTACTCGGGTTATCGATCATCCAACCCCCTGTCACAAGTGACAGGTCGGGTGACAGATTCGCTACTTACCTAAAATTTATTACCTGCTGCCGGCGGCCTGCGAAGGTCGCGTACTAGTGTATTGTAGTTAGGCCTAGGAAGGTTAGTGATCTAGAGTGAGCAAGAGATATTTCGTTTACAATGGTCAGGCACGGCAAACGTAATGAATAAGCCTACAATCTAGGCTACAACAATTAATACTCTCTTAACATATTCCTAAATTTTCAATAAAAAGAAGTTATAATCGGGAGCGCATGTTTAGGTGTGGTGTGATGTAACGGAACAGAAGCAACTACTGAATTTCCCGCAAATATATTTTTACTGGGAATTGTTGTTCTTGTCTATACCACAGTATAATTAAAAAGAAAATACAAATTGTGTTCACACCTAAAAATCGGGAAAATTACGATGCATAACAAACAAAAATAATAAGATTGAACTGAAGCACCTACCCCACTGGTATCCAAAGACCGAACCATTGTGTGCCCGGTGAAGCTTATAATAGTATTTAAACATGTGTATTATAACGGTTAGTGCACGTGTTTGAATATTAATATAATATTTAAACATGTTTATTATAACGGTTAATACACATGTTTAAATGTGGTATTGTTTAGGCATGTGTATTTATAGTTATAATACAAAATGAATACCCTGCCGCAAAATAGACGATTCTAAATCGCCCACGACTCAAGCACATGCATTTAGTTCGTCCGTGACAGCGAGTAATCGTCTGTAGATCGTATGCAACGAAGATACAGAATATCAGTTATAAAATCAATTCAGCATTTGATTTTAATACATGACGAATTATTCTCTGTTCCTAAATTCTAACTGTCAACTAAATATTCATCGCTCGATTCGGAGGTCCTATAAAATAGAGATTTACTACTCTCTGAGCCTAGATTGAAATACATCAGCTGTAAGCTGTAGAATAGCCCCTGGATAGCCGGGAATGTGAGTAAACATTGCTGTTGTACGCCACACGATCATAAAATAAATAGAATAAAGGCTAGAAAGAATCGTATTCTTATATTTATTTAGGCCAGCATAAACACCAATACACCACGTCATTTTCAATACATATGTGTATTGAAAATGACCAAAATTACCATCTTTGTTTTTTGAGAACTAATAAAATATTGATGCATCTTTCTGGCTAGTATTCTCCCGATCGCCAAGTCACGGTTTTACGTTCGC
>NW_022746329.1:41803-47277 GCF_011630105.1 Anneissia japonica
GAGGTGAAGCAGCACAAGGTTTGTATTTTCTTGCTTGTTTTATGTCCATTTTAATTTGACCATGATTGGAGCAGTATTGGCTGAACTGTGTCCGATTTTCTCCTACTACCAAGGTCTTGTTTACTCATTGTGAAGGCCGTTTAGGCAGCATGCAGGCAATTAGCAATCAATCATCCAACCTACCAGTGACCGTTTCTTCTATGGGGAAGAATTTCGTCACTGACTTCCAGAATATTAATAGTACAGTACACAGGAATTTTATAACCAATGGAACTAAAAAAGCTTCTTTTTTTATTAATTAATATTGACCTTTGACAAATGTGATGACCTCAGCAGCATTTTTAGATTTGAAGGTCAAATCCAAATCAATCAGATATTAAATATGAATTCTTAGATATAGGCTACGGTCACACTAGCGTCTCAAGCCTGGCTTGACTCAACGCGGGTGAGATTTCGAGCCAGGCTCGAAATTCTGTGTCGGATTGACCTCCAAATTATGAAAGTCGAAACAGCAGAGCCGTAAATAGAGAGTTTGGCCAATTTTGTTTCACGGGATTAGATATACGCACATGATTGGATGGATCGCAATCAAAGATTTTACACCAGACGTGCCCGAACCACTCTTCTTCAACTGATCTTTTATCAGCTTGTATTGGGCTCGCAATGCCTTCACTTTTGTTTGAATTTGGGCCGTCGTTCTCTTCTCATGTTCAAGACTGGCTAATCTGTCAGCAAGCACGCCAAAAATTCCCGTTTTGTTGTTTGTTTTTTTATTTTCTATCCGGTCTCTCAGCTCGGGTTGGCCCCACAAATCTACCAGGTCAGCAGTTTCCTGGTCGCTCCAAATCAATCGCATTATTATTAATTAAAATTTGAATTAACTTTTATGAAAAGTAACGACTGCGTCTTGATTGAACACACATGAAGAACTCGCGGGTTTTTTATTCAAGAACTTCTAAACGCAACGGCGTCATCGACTGTGATTGGTCGACAGCCGACGAGGAAATGTCAATCTCGGTCACGCCAGGGTCAATCCAGGGTCAATATGGGTGCTGAGCCGGGATCGAGATAGGTAGATTGAGATCGAGGTCACGCCAGGTGCGAGTCGGTGCAGATGCGGTCACATTACGAAAATCTCACCTGCGGTGAGTCAAGCCAGGCTTGAAACTCTAGTGTGACCATAGCCATAAACAGTAGAGTAAAATGGAATTTTATAAAGCAACGAAACAAATAACTTCATTTTAAATCAACCACAAATGTTGAACTTTTGACCTCTGAGATGACCTCTGTATAATTAATTGTAGTTTTATTGTCTGTCAGTCAATTCAGTATGATCTGAGCTTTCATTAAGCATTTTATAGGGGCACTATGATGATTTTACAAAAAAATTAAAATTTTGAAGGCAAATTGGCAGCTATCTTGGATTTTAAGGTCAAAACTAGGTCAAATCATCGATCCAACATCAAAAATGAAATCCTTGACCCCTAAAGCAGCCATGTAGGCCAAAACACTGAAATAATAAATTTCAAAATGGCGGAGGCGGCCATTTTGGATTTAGGGCTCTCACAGGTTATTCCCACAGTTTTGCGAGGGACAACCAAGCTATTTTAGTTATCATACCCTCAAGGTAGACAAATCCACTGAAATCTAAGTTAGCCTCGTCACGGAATTGCCAGAAATGACCCAACTAGTACCTCATTGGTATGCTAAAAATATTAATTTGCCTATCAAACAACGCTATCTTCCCTCCCATCTCCCTTGAACCTACCAGAGATTTTTTTCTGGTACCCTCATCAAGGCAGGGGTGGATTTAGGGGAAACCACCCCCACCCCTTTTTTTGGAAAGTAAAAATAAAAAATGATTGATTCTCCCAAAAACGCCTCAGGGGTTTATTTTTAGGCATTTGGAATAACAAAAATACTGTAGATGCCTTAGAGTAGTATTCTCTCGATCGCCACACCATCCCCCCTCTCCCCCTTCCCCCGTACATCTCTGGATCAAACCCGGCAGGATTCTAGTAGTCGGCCACTTGGTTCAGACTTCACTGTCAAACATGTTGGACCCCATGTCCTGTCAGCAAGTTTTGTCCAATGATTTTTAACAATTTTTGTCAAATTTTGGCTAAAGACAGCTTCAATTGGCTAAACAAAAAAAATGCAGCCCACGAGCCAGAATTGCTACAGGACGGCAATTTTATGCCGACCTAGAATTCTTTGCTTCCAAAACTGCTTGGAAAGTCAAAGACAGGCTATAGCAGACACTAAATTTCATGTACGTCGTCAAACCAAGCAAATTGGTGGTTCATAAAACAGATTTCTTTGTACAGTAAACTATTCTTATAGGCATGCAGTACGTACAATTTGTGTACAATTGTCTTTCTCGCCTAGTCATTTCGTAGGCTAGGCCTAGGTAGGAATGACGCTAGCCAGCCAAGGCCTACAACATTGCACAATTGAAGCCATGTGGGCCACGTAGATCATAATGCTTATCTAAATCTATTATTTGTCTTCATTTTACAGTATTATTATCATATTTAAAATGTTTATTATCTAAAAACAACAAAATTCAACATATTGTAGGCCTAATCCTACCGTCACGATCGCATCGTGACTTCACTACTGACAAGTACTGTACATGTGTGGAAAATCCCTGATAGATCATTCTGGGCATGCGCATGGACATGCATGGGCAGTTTTGAAGCAGCCTGTGATATGATCATAGTTTTTTACGAAAGTATATTTCCCATGCCAAAGATAACGATAAAACAAAAGCTAAAACAAAATTTATTCGGCAATATTCTTATGTAAAACATATGTATTATACTACACTATTAAATTAATACGAGTACGACCATTCTTTCACCAGCAATATATTGATTTAATAGAGAAATTAACAAAATCACAATCTGTAGATGACAATGTAAGGTCGCGCGTTTGGAAAATTTGTAGTTTATGCTATATAGGCGTAGGTAGTAAAAAATTGCTGCTGACCTCAGAGAATTTAAGGTCCTAATTTTTTCCTAATTTCATGGGCTGAAAATGTCAGAGTAAGCCCAGGCAATTCAGCACAATGACATGCCAAGTTATGGTTTATTCTCCTATCTACCTACCCACCCACCCTAGTAACACTCCGAAGACACCATGCAGTTTCTTATATACCAAGCGTACAGTAGTCACTGGCACTCTCTGTAAACTTACAATTTATCACAGTACGTTATATAGGTCACAAGATGCTTTTCTTTTTGCATTTTTTTGTTTTTTCCACTCGAGGCATGTTATGTCTACTCTGATCAAAATATGCACGTCCACAAAAGCTTAGTAATTGTTCTTTCCACCAAAATCTATTGCGGATGTAAGATGCCCAAGTGTGCTGAACACGGCAAAGCGAATTTCAGCAGATCGATTTTGGCTTATGTGGACTACTTTTGGCAGGTATGAGGCCAAAATTGGTCCAGGGGAACGATTTTGGTCCCGGATCCAAGTTTTCATGACTGGCCTATATATTTATAACATAGTGTAAATGTATAGTTTTCCACATGGACAACTGGCGCTGATACATGTATTTCTTGCTTAGAACACCACGATTTATTTTACTCTTACCATACACAACTAGTCAAAAATTATAAGTTGTTCATCAGCAAGTTTTAAAAAGTTCAATAAAGGGAATTTTCTTGAATTACTGTGTAAAACGCTGGACCGTTAAAGTTTTTACTGGTGACAAATTTAGTCTATTCATAAAACTGGATAATTGAGCCTAAACCTGGCAAATTTTGTGAGTCAACACTATTTCTGCACTAAAGATAGGTCAAGGATACAAAGTTGAAATGCAGCCAAAATGACAGGAAACAAATACAGTACAACATGAAAATAAACCTATTCTTAGAACGAATCTTTAGAAATGCATCAACCCATTTCACACAAGATCATAGCATGATTCTGTGTAATAAAAAATAAAAAGTTAATCAGATACTTAGGTTTACCCTTTCAATTTCTACAAGTAGTGAATATGCATTTATACCCATTATGCATAAAACAAACAACAAAGGCTCCATCCAAACCAGAGTTCAAAAACTTATAACTGGAAATATTGGTCTACAGTATTTTAAAGCTGTCATCAGTATATCATGAAATGTTGTCTTTTAGTTGTTTTAAATATTGACTTAAACATAATATCACACATTAATATTTACTAAACAAGCTAAAATGTAACAATAAACAATCGTAATTCTCAGCTTTACTTTACAACAAAACAATACATTACATGAATTTGGTGATCCCAAGTTCTAAAATGTACTTCTGACTCGGGTGATTTGACATTTGTTAAAATTTTTAAATTACTTTTACTTTGATTTTAAAAAGAAAATGTAATTTTCTTTTAAAGTCAAGTTCTTCTTAAAATGCCAACCAAGACTGGAAATGAAGGGTCATTTGGTCGAATTTGCGACCAGATATTTTTAGGTGCGACCAAAGGATTCAATTAGGGTGTTCTCAGTATAACAAGGTCATTTGCTTGCACAACTAGTTTTAATCCAAACTGTTTACAACTTGTACAACCCATGATTTATTTATGAAACCAGGGAACAGTGAAATTACATGGAATGATCTCTAACTAGTAAGGCGTGCTAATCCTATTAGGTACCTATTGTTCGCTATTGTTCTTGTCCAATTTCCCCTGCTGTGTCCCAGTTCTTTGTGCCTATAAACGTGCGGTACCGACAGTCAAGCGAAAAGGATAAAAATATTACCACAACATCAGAAAATTTCTTTTAGACTTCAAAACTCTTTTGTGTTTTTTTACAAATATACAGCAATTTAATACATAACGACAGGTTTAAAAGCACTTTACATATGTTTTAGAAGCGTTTCCTGTCAAACTCCAGACTGAGATTTAACTATAATCAAGCAATTATAAGTCATTTTTTGGTAAGTATGTGTACTGGCATTGTGCCAAATTACTTACTTTTCTAGACTATATTTATCAAAAGCCACGTACCATTGCTTGTCATTCCAGTTTCGATGTATTTACTAAGATTGATATTTAACTTACAAATGCCCTAAGTCTCTTGAGCGAGCAACTGTGGCTATCAGAGATATTCACCTATTACTGATCTTATATTTTGCATTGGACTCACGCAAAATGCGGTGATCGTCAGTAAACCCGGAAGTAGACCTAGGCCTAGCTATCTGTCGTCACACTCGTGTTTGTATTGAGCTATCCTCCTAACTGCATATTGAGCCGGTATACGGACATAAACACCCAGGACATAAACCACCCAATTGGAATATACCATTGTTAAAGTGGGTGGGCAACAGGGTGAACAATGTTGGGTAGTCTTGCTTTTATCTAGCTTTACAATAGGACTTAATTTGCTATTGTACACTCCTATTATACGCCTTTAATTCATTCATTTCTTCTGACAACATGCATGTTGGTTAGTAATCATTGTAGATTTTAGTAATCACTGTGCTTAAAG
>NW_022746329.1:47361-50067 GCF_011630105.1 Anneissia japonica
TATTTTATATATTTTTATTGGTTAGGCCTACTGTTATTTTATGTGTGGAAGCTGTTTATTGGCTTATGTTAAATAAAAATAATATTGAGTGTTAAAGGCCTACAGTATGTTAATGTCAAAATATAGATAAAACATACAAGTGAATGTTTGTGTACCGTCTGTCTCTTATACACATCTGGATTAAAGTTAGGCTATCTTGGATATTTGTATACGAAACGCAAGTCCAACAAAAGTTCTATCATTTGGGAGTGCTCTAATCGGTGTAAGTTTGCATGCAAAGGAGTTCTACACACAGACATTGACAGAACTGTAGTCAAATTTGTATCTGAGCATTGTCATGCTGCTGACAACAAGATAAGTGTAGAGAAAGTGAGACACCATATCAATTACCAAGCAGCATCATCTAGGGCAACACCAGCTCAGCTAGTTATGGATGAGTTGTCAAAGCAACCTCTAAATGTTCGAGTCGAGATGGCTAATACTGATTCTTTGAAGAGAAACATCAGAAGGAAAAGATGTAAAAATTGTCCTTGAATGGCTACACACCAAATCCAACTGTTTTAAACATGGACTTTGAGATTGGTATGATGCTGCACGTGCTGTGTTTGGAGAAAACATCACAATTCATGGCTGTTTTTATCACCTTACACAAGCATCATGGAGAAAGTTACAATCCCTGGGCCTTGCATCTCTTTACTTAGAAGATGAAGAAATACAGCATTTCTGTGGAATGGTGGATGGACTTGCTTTCCTTCCCCCGGATAAGGTATGTTTTATTCTGAATGTTTAACAACTAATATAATTTTTAAAAGTTAACTATACATAAGTTTTTATTCTTAATTATATCAGATATATTATTATTATTATTATTATTATTACTATAATTATTGTTATATTATTATTATTATTATTATTATTATTATAATATTATGTATCAATATGTGAAATTGATTTGAATTGAGTGAATAATGTTTCTGTGAAAGTTAAAAAAATATATCTGATCATAATCGTCTTAGTCTCATCACATGAAGTTTAAACAAATGAAATGCACAATCTGATACTGTTATTTTACATTTTGCTCAATTATGTTTTTATTGTTTCTTTTGTGTAGGTCACTGAAGGTATGCAGTTGTTAAAGGACAACATACCAGAGGTATTAACTGACTTTGTTGACTACTTTGATGTGACCTATGTTAGTGGAACTTATACACATCATGCAGCACAGAATGACCAACAAATCTTCAGGAGAATGCCACCAACATTCGGAATAGACATCTGGAACGTTCACCAACTTACGCTAAATGGAGGAGCTAGAACTAACAACCTATGTGAATCCTGGAATAGGAAGCATCTCGAGAACGTAGGGCACACTAATCCATCAATCTGGAAAGCCATCGATGGTATCAAACGAGATGAAGCGGCATCAGCAACACTAATAGAATTGTTCAGGAGAGGACAACCAGTACCAGTAAGACGTATCACAAAGGTGACAGTCAACCATCAACAGCGACTTGTTAATATCATCAGCAAATATAATGACCGAACCAAGACATTAGAAGAAACAATCACTGCACTTGGTTATAATATTCGAATGAAATAAGAAAAAGAAAAATAATTAAATGGCAACTCATATTAATTAGGTTGAAAATTTAAATATACGCTACAAGTATATTAATTATTTTGATAAATTTTCAAAAGTAGGTTGTTTATAAGGCGCGATCTACAAATTATCCCCAACGACAGAAACGCGTCTGGGAAAGCGATCGTCTAATTATCGTGCATCATGAATATTAATAAGCTAGTCGGAATATGTCCCAGACGCGTCTAAACGGGTTTGTGCTGTTAAACGCGTTTGCCATTGTTTCTATTGTTTTGGGCGACAAACGCGTCTGTGTCGTTAGACCAGGCCCCGGTTGAACTACCGTTTTTGTACAATTAAAAATACTGAACAAGTTTTACTTTGAAATGAACCAAGTTCAAAGTTTAAAGGCTGCATAGTCCTAATAGTTAAATTAAGTGGTAATGACGATAATGGCAGCACATGCATGTAGGCCTAAGTGCCGTTTGCTCTGTCGGAAAGACCTATCTTCGTTAAATAGCAGCCTACCAGCTAAGAAGCTGACGACGAACGAAAAAACATTTATCAACTCCCTGCATACATATCACATGGGAACACAAATGGACGCCAGTATTCGCCAAACATCATTCAATAAACTATAGAGAAAATAGAACATCTATTTTCTCTATTATTAAACGTAGGCATCAATATATATTATATACAGCAACTAGGCCTATGCAACTACTGTACAATTAATATTGGATACCTCGTGTGTGTGGATGAGATCAGATCAACAGAGTACGCAACATCACGTGACAAATGTCACTGACTGTGTGGCCGGTGTTGATCTATACATGGAGGAAAAAACTTTCCTCCTTGGTCTGCAGAAATTCACTTTGAGCGCCGCTCTGACAGAAGTGGGTCAGTTGAGATGCTAACAATAGGACGTTCGATGGAGTGCCTGGATGCCAGTTTAAAGTATGGCCTTGTCTGCCTGCCGGGCGGAGACTTCTGTACAGTTTTTTTAATCTTGCATAATCTTGTTTTGTATTTTATATATTTTTATTGGCTAAGCCTACTGTTATTTTATGTGTGGAAGCTCTTTATTGGCTTATGTTAAATAAAAATAATATTGAGTGTTAAAGGCC
>NW_022746329.1:50272-51582 GCF_011630105.1 Anneissia japonica
TGATAGATAAAAGTTAAACTATGATAGTAACAACTATCTCCCGCCGGACACCATCCCGGTATATAAGTTAAGTTGAAGGAAATGAAATAAAAATTTACACTGTTTTAATATTTGCCTCGTGATTTTTTATCGGACACATCATATCCCCTTCTGCCAAATCCTGCCGCTACCGGTCCCGTTCAGAAATAAAATCAATTCACTTTGTTTCGTATCGATATTCTTACTTTGTCATGAACGGAAATAAACTGTTTGAAATAGGCATATACCACCAGTTTGCATTACTGCAAATTGCCTAGTAACTGTGAATTCAGTGAGAAACGTTCCCACACAAGTAGGTTCCCACGATCAGGAGATAAGCATGAGAGAAGCAGACACTAGGTCAATCACATACAGTAGTCTTCTCTTTAAACGCCGCCAACTCAGGAATGTAGACGGTCTAGTGTCTGATCTGATTCTTTGAACGCCGCCTTCAGGAATGTAAACGCGCTGCTGCTCCACAAGAAGGGAATAGCCGACTGCCTTGTTCAGCAATATAAACATGTGCCATGGTTTAACCATTTTTAAAACATAATAATATATATAATAATACAAACATGTATTAAATTCATATAGCCTACACAGTAATACACAATGCCATAGCATACGTTGTTGTGGCATCACGTGATCGCCACAACGAACTTCTTCAACTGCGGCTGATCCAAGTCAGTGTTTGCATGCTGTATTGTGCGGGCTGTGCAGGCACGTGGGAATTAGAAAGTTGGGCAAAAGGTACTTGTTTTGATAGGTCAATTCAAACATCGCACACTATAATCTGGGTAGCAAGGTTACTGGCGATTGCTTTCTCTTCTATAAAACCTACAGGTAACGGTAGGGCTTAGCCTACTAAAATACAAGAAACATTGGGGTTTCCCCAACAAGAAAAATAATTAAATTTAGGCCTTTATTATAAACATTTCTTTGTAAACTTTCACCTAGCGTAGGCTAGCATTTTACTACCAGGCTACTACTATTATAAATATAGGCCTAGGCCTACATAGCCTAGGTACGGTAGGGACACTGAACAAGTTTTGAAGTTGTTTAAATCACGATCAAATTCCAACTTTCGCTGAACGCGTTTAACATTTTGCCATTCACGAGCAGTCAGCCATATGAAAAGGGGAGGAGTTAACTTCCAAACAGAATAAACGGCTCGAACGACAAGCTTCCAAACGGCATTTCACAGACGCGTTTGGGAGCTTGTCATATAACAATAGTAAACGTGTTTGACCCGTTTCTGTCGTTGGGGATAATTTGTAGATCGCGCCTAAGTA